>NC_143014.1:406695433-406850433 GCF_055824585.1 Amblyomma mixtum
TTAGTAACTGGGCACCATGCAAATCAGGTAGTACAGCCATAATCTGTGAAGAAGTGGTTGAAGATCAATTCCAGAAAAAATAGTTTTATGTGTCTTTCCTTTCTACATATTTCTTTAGAGCGCTATTTTACCAGCTGCAGTAACAAGCAGCAGCAGCAGCAACAAAATTTCATTCCATAGCTGATTAGTTGTCTGGGTTCAGCAAAAATTTTCTTACTTTTTGAAGATTGCTTACCTATAACTATGATCATCACTGCTTATGCGAGAAGTGCCAAACCAAAACCAGAAAGATTATCACAACTCAGTTAACAAGTGAGATAAGTACTTACCGCTGTGTGAACTCTAAGCAGAGGCTTGTTTCTTTGGGGTACACAACATTGAAAGCGAAGTGTGCCAGAAACATCAGCTTGAAAGCCTGGCACGGGTTGGTTGCATGCATAACTGGCAAGGTGTCGATGGATACAGTGAAGTTCTTCGCCGTAAGGAAACTGCCTCCTGCACAAAACAAGTTTTAAATCAGGAATACTCGGCTGAGTGTGACACCACAGAGGATTATACCTTTTGCAATGATGAAAGGAGAACATGGCACGTCCCCGATGTCATCATCACTGGCAGATTCCTGGTGTAAGAGAGAGTTAAATGTGTATAAGAATTGTCTACTAAAGTAGCACCACGTGAAAACTGCAACTTTAAGCCAGTTACAAATAAGCATGTAGCGAAGCATAAGTATAAATAAGGCATTTCTGCGCTCAGGCTCTTATTTTTCCCAACAATGCGTGGTGAAATGCTTTGGATTGTAAACAAATAAGTGTCAACCACATGTTAAAGCCCTAAAAATCTACACAGGCATTTACATGTGTTGGATTGTGTACAATACATAAACACTGCATTATTTTAGTCAAATGCAGCCCAAGAACAAAGCATAAATGCCTTTCAAGAGCAAAAGAGGCCCTCCATCAGGTGGTGTCAAGGGACTGTCCTAGCACTGCAGTTAATCCGGCAGACCGGTAGTGAATAACCTTGCACCTGCCAGCCCCCTCAAATGTCACAGGGGATTAACCACGTCATTGACAGGCTAGTCTGTGAGGCAATTACCGCTACATTTTTTAGTTGTAGCTGCTTTAGATAATGTTGGGTTATCTAATCGTATTAGATGATGCTACCTTTAGATAATAACAGTAATGTAGAAAAGAGATATTGCAATATAGTATTGCATGTGGGGCTGAAAACGCCAAACTGACACTTGAGCTATGAGGGATGCCATAGCGGACAGCTCCGGATTTGATCCATATCTTAGACTGCAATGCTTACCTCGACTACACTGCAGAATAGCTCCCGGTCTTCATCGAAGATGGCAAGTAGGAGGAGGGGAGTGGCTTCGTACTCTACGGTCATTGATTTCGTTTCAATTCTGGCTTTTTCAATCTCCTCTAGGCATGCCCTGACGGTTGGCTTCTTAATTAAACTGTGAGCATACCTAAAAACCTGTCGGCCAACAGTCTTCACATGATCATCAAATGTTTGTGAGGCATTGAACCCTAGCAATACACTGACATGTGAAAACAAGTATGTTTCTTTGAAGAGGAACGGCCAGTTTTCTCTCACAATCAGCACACTTCTGCTGCCATTGATCATCTTCCTCTGCGATGGATATGTATCGTTCATTAGCTGGGCGACCCGAGAACTGTTTGGTGAAGCCAGCCTGAATTCGGTTTGCAGCTCTTCTCTTTTTTTCTCTTGAGTTTCAGCCGTTTCCGTCAAAGGAAGGTCAGGCTGCCAGGCTACGCAGCCATAAGAGTCCTTTTGTAGTTGCGGCTTTTTTGTGGTCAACTCTTCCGCTTCTGAGACACACCGCTTTGTACTCTGAGAACTGTGCCTTCTTTTGTTATTAATACAATTCTCCAGCTTCCATAGAAGAGTTTCCAGTCCTGTTGCTATGACGGTACCATTCAGGGTGTCCTCAAAAGTTCTTGGAAACTTGCTGACAATTTCACTCGCAATGGCTCGCAGCTCTTTGCGCCCGGGCTTCTGGTAGCAGGTAAGCACCCTTTCACTTATTATCCTGACCATTTCATTCAGATCACTTTTCAGTGGGCGCCTGCCCTCTTGACAAGCTTTTATGAGTCCGGGAGAAAATGCATCCCATGGAATATCAAAAGATTGGGATAACAAGCTTGTAGATGCTTCACTTCCTTGTGGAATATTTACTTGCTCGGCTGGGGAAGCAGCTGTCTGGAATTTTTCAAGTAGAATGCGTCTGGTGACTCTGTTCAGGAAGATTAGGTCAGCCTCCACAATATACTTAAGGTGCTCAATTGACTGAACGCCACAGTCGAGCAGTTTCTGCACAATATGTTGCACCACTTCATTGTCCAGGTGCGGTAGCCAGTTGGAAATATGCTGCTGCAAGTCCATTCCACCTGTCAAAAGCAAGAAATCAAGGAAAATCCAATATAGCATGCTTCAAGACAACAACAGGGTACTTGTTGCGGGCAAGTTTGTACTGCACTAATGGAGTCCAATCAAGGAGGCTTTCAAGCTTCATGCATTTGAAAGGACCGTCACTATTGACAATGTTGTAGAACTGCATAGCAGGCTCATATCTTGTGTGGACAGTCCTTAATAAAAAAAAGTGGTTGTCATTGCTAGCAAGAATAAGCCTGATTTCCCCAAAAACAGGAGCCCCGTCCACCCGCCTCATAACGGCAAGCATATCTTGTTTGTAGAGCAGGCCGTGGATAGTAGCTTGACATGCTGATAATATATTTCCTTGGTCAGAGATCACCTCCTGTACTTCTTTTTGTATTTCTGGTGTGCAAAGCTCACTCGAGAATGAGGAAGCATTGACTAAGCCATCAACACCTTCTCCCGTGTTCTTATATGCCTGGTAAAGCTGATGGCGCTCAGAAAGCGTGTGTGTCAGGTTTCTGAAATTCTGGCAATTCCTTGCACACTTGCGGAAGTAGCCGTGCTTGGTTTCACATCTCATTGTCCACATTTTTATCAGTGGACCAAACTGCATAATCAGAAAGGGGTAATGAAGCAGGTAATGATGCTTAGGTTTCATGGCAACATCAGGGAAGAGATTTGCTCTGCCTGTCATGTAGTCCTCTATAATGTCTTGCAGCCTCATAACCATGGGGAGTGTGACTGCATGTGCAGTAACAAGCTGGACAATCTCAGAAAGCAAAAGAACTTGTTGCCAGATTTGATTTTCAGTTGACTGAATTGAACCAAGCAGGAACAACGGAAGAAAGCGCAACATGTTCCAGTTTTGAACAGCATGGCCTCCTAGCGTTTTTTTGAGGTGAACTTCACACGGTCGGTCAGCCAAATCACCATGTTTAAAATGAAAACAACTGATGCGCTGATTTAGGTCTTGTAGAGAGATCCACTTGAGGACTGTTACAAAATGCTGAATATACAAAGTGAGGTCAAATGAAACAATGCCCTCGAATAAATCATGTGCCAAACAAGGAGGAAGACCTGGAGAACACACATGGAAGTACTTCAATTGATTGAATAAGGAATTCAATTTCACTCCTTTCTCTATACATGAGCCACTGGCTTGTAGGGCTAATATAGCACTATTGTAATTGGCTGGTGTTCTGATTTCTGAAACACCTGACAGAGCATTAGGAGAAAATAGGTCAGCTCTGTCAGCCATGCAAAACCTACAGATGTGACTTGCAGAGCTAAAATTTTCCACAAAGCCCCCAATTCCGTGGCTTCCAAGGTTATCTCCAAGGATGGCAACCAAAGTGCCAAACAAACGCATTCCTCTCGAAGTTATAAAGTGGCCAGCTTCCAGTTTCTTCAAATCATCGAGCAAGGGTGCGAACACTTTGGCCTGCCCGAAATGTGCAAAATCATTTTCATTGCAGAGCAAGCACAGTTTGAGAGAATGAGTTGCGTATCTCTTCCATGGATAGAGATTACCAAGAATTAAATAAACAGCTAGAAGTTTGTGTTTCTTTTTTGCAGAACCAATTGGATTCACGACCTCAAATGCGTCTTGAAAGAGTATAAGCTTCAGTGCTTCAGGATGCTCTTTGTAAAGTAGAATAGATTTGAACATGTTTCCATCAGTAAAATCTTTCAGGACGCCAGAAGTCTCAGGCAGCATACTATCACACTGTGCAATCACCTCTTCATTCTCCAGCATGGCTTCAAGTGTACTTAGTATTGGTACATAATGGAAGGTGGCATTCTTGTTCTTTTTGTTTTTCCCCAATAATATTTCAACAGGCGATACATACAGAAACTGCTTTTTGAAGAAAGAGGAACGGCTATGTTCTGTCCTGAACACACCATCTGGTGCTCGATGCAGTAGCAAAACATGATCGCCTTGAAATATTTCATCTATCAGTTTATCTATTTCATCACTGCCAAGAGCCTCTTCCTTGAGCTTTTCTTTGAGACAGAAAGCCATTGCAGAAGCATTTGCATTCTGTATGTCATGTACAGCCTCAGCAATAACTTGAACAGTAGATGATGGCACATGGAGCTCAGATAAGAGTCGCAGGTACAGATGAGCAAAAGCAGTGCTAACATGGTTCTTACAGGTTTCTTGTATGCTACCTTGACATGGCTCCATTGCGCTACATAGCACTTCCTCTTCAGAGAGATTGCTCCCAGTTTGTTCAGCATCATGTGGAGGGGTAGTAACCATTGCTAGAATAGGCCTAGCCTCTTGAACTTCCACATCTGGTGCTGTGCAAAGGGGCTTCCCGTGGTAACGGGAAAGATGGGACGAAAAAGATGCCTTCTTTTCATATGCTTTCTCACATAATGGACATCTTACTTTTGTACCTTGTACAATGTGAAGTTTCAGGTGGGCAATTAGAGACTTATAATCTTTACAAACTTGTATGCAGCTATCCACTGTGCAGACTAAGTCACAAGGCTGTACACTGATGGCAACACAGCCTTCTTGTTCAGCACGTCGAATGCGTCTGTGTTCACGGCAGAAGTGACTATAGAGTGAGCCAACTTTGCGAAATCTTTTGAAGCAGTCTTGAAAGGGGCATTTGACATTAAAACTGTTCACATTTTTGTGTAAAGCGATGTGCCTGAGAAATGCAGAAAGTGTCGAGCTAACGCAGCCACAAATGCTACAGGAATACATCTGAAAAGACCACAACAGCAATGAACAGCATTACTCAAATGAAACAGTATTGGGGAATGACCATACTACATGATGTGCAGTCTTAAGAGAAATCATCCTTACGGTACATTTCATTGATCTCATTCCTTTCACTTTGAGCATGTTTTTAAATACAGGGCAGCAAAAATGCTACAGCCGAGTTATACAAGTGGGTTTCAACAGCTAGGTAGCTCTTCAAATCCAGCAATGTAGTGATACAACAATGTTGCAATTCCATCAATAATGAACAGCTGAAATTCCCAAGACACAAGTTGAGCATATTTTTAATAGCCATTGTATATTTAGAAGTTCTGATTGTTAGACTTTATTCTCATCCTCTTTAGATGTGGCCGCTAAATGACATCTTATGAATTCACATGCTTTAACGTATGAGAGAAACCTTCCGTACCAATTCTAAGCTCTGGATTTAGAGCATGTGCAGTCAAAATTTCTCTGTGTGGCTAACCTGATCACCCACAGGCCACTGTGCGTCCTACTAACTTGCTTCATTCAAATGGGTGCCCATGAAGACCACATTGTCTTCATGTGCACTCAAACTTCGAAATATGTTCAGGTACGTTCAAAATAATTCTTTACTGCAGAATATTAGACGGTAAGTTTTTTCTAAGTGCTTTATTGAGTTTCTAGACTGATTCACCAAAAATTTGTAGGGAAGTTCACAGGTGATGCCGAATGAAGCACGACAAATTTTGAAAAGACATATATAGCTCCACTGGTGGAGCTTGTCAAAACTTCATTAACATATGTCCTGCCTACCACAGAGTTTTATACCCGTGTACAAATGGCATTTGAGTCGGCATTTGGCCTTGACAGACTCCTGCGATGCTTCACGAGAATTTCCAATTGCATTCAGAAAATTCAGGGGGCACTTTGGCTCCCTATAGTGCTGCAAGGCGAAAGCGTTTCCTGGCGCACTGTTTTTTATTTATTTTTTATTTTTCATATCTCATATTTCCAGTAGAGTTAGTTCTTGGGCTAGTTGGTGTACTTGATTTACACTCATAGTTTTTCAGCGCAAAGGCACGCGGCCAAAGAAAGGAAGCAGGAAGAGAAGAAGGACGAACACAGCGCTGACTGTCAACTGTTTATTTAGGGACGCACACACAGCTTAAATACACTCAGACCAGCGCAGGCGCACACTGTGCAAGGTAAACAGGAAGAAAACTCATTTCACATCATTATCGCAAAAACTTTGATAGGAACATCTTTTCTGCGGCATACAAAAGAACTGAAGTATCGCTGACACATTCTGACCCTGCTCTCTGAATATAATATGCCTCTATCGTTTCACGGGTTGTTTTTGATTTGCTTGTGCTCAGAATCCGTACTCCTGAAAATACCGGTGTACAGTCCTTGCAAGTAGCGCAGTGCTCGACAAGGTTAGCACCTTCCCCATACCTTAAGTCTCTTGCGTGCTCCCTGAGCCGGTCGTTGACGCAGTGCCCAGTCTGCCCGATGTACGATCTGCCACACGTCAAGGGGATGTCGTACACAACGCCTGTGGCGCATTCCGCAAAGCGGTTCACGTGCCTCTCTTTACACCCAGGTTTTTTGTTTTCACCTGTGATGCGTCGGGCCAACTGGCCAAGCTTCCGAGGGGCTGAGAAGACCAACGGCACGTTGTGCCAGTTTGCCACCTTTTTGAGGCCATGGGAAACTTTGTGCACGTATGGCATCACTTCAGGCCTTACTTTAGCCTGCGGAGGGGTTGCCTCCTTGCCAGGCTTCAACCTCTTCAAGAGCGCTTCTGCAACAGCGACAGCAACCGACCCAGGGAAACCGGCGGCCTCAAGCCTAGCCAATTGTTTCCCGAAACTATCTTGCATATCATGCACACATGATTTTCGGAGTGCAGACTCTAAGCACAGTTTAGCGATCCCTCTCTTCACAATTTTAGAATGGGATGAGTTATAAGGAAGAAGCTCTTTTTGTGCTCTAGGCGAGTAATACCAGCAAACATGCTTATTGGAGAACCTAATGTTTGACTGGTATCGTGAATTTTTTCACTGATAATGAGCTTTGTCTTTTACAGGCAGACAAGGTCACTGGTTTTGTTGCCATGCCTAGAGCAATGTTTAATGAGAAAGCTTTGCAAGCAGTGAAGAAAAATTTCGTGGCAGTGAAAAAACGGGACACCCAGAATAAAGGCAAATTCGCGGATTTTTGTAAGCGATTAGAGCTACTGCCACTTGCTAAAGCTATCACAAGTAGTGAAAGTCATGGGTTACAGGTGTTTTTCACTGCGAAGACCCATAAACCTGATGCGCCGCTCCGTACAATTGTAAGCGAAAGGGGAACATGGCAAATTAATGTCAGCAGATTCCTTCAAAGAGTGTTGAATGACCTCAAAATTAATGATCCTTTTATAGCGAGGAGTTCTATGGATGTAGTTCAGTTCCTAAAGGATAACCAAGATATAAATTATGCCTTTTCGGTTGACGTTAACGAACTTTTTTATTCCATTCCTCATCAAGAACTGTTTGCTGCTGTCAAGGAATGTATTGACGATAACAGACCCGTTCAGTTTCAGAATGCGTCGGGGATGACTGTAGATAACTTTTTAGCGCTTTTAGAATTTTATTTGTGTAGTACATTTATCACCTTTGACAATGAGTTTTATCTGCAAATGAAGGGAATTTGTATTGAGTCATGCGTTGCCCCGGTTTAAGGTGATATCTTTTTAGCGTGCATTGATCACCATTTGCATGATCATTTTAATCATTTTAAGAGTGAAATTGTTACAAAAGTGTTTCATTACGTGGACGGTTTTTTAATTGTTTTGAACAAACATTGCGTCATTCCCAATGAGGATACACTTATGAGTGTACTGCATGACTTCGAAAATGGCAGGGGGCTCACTTTCATGTACGAGCTCCCGAATGAAGACAGCCTGCAGTTCTTGGATTTAAGAATTAGGTTCACCAATAAGCATGTTTGCTGGTATTACTCGCCTAGAGCACAAAAAGAGCTTCTTCCTTATAACTCATCCCATTCTAAAATTGTGAAGAGAGGGATCGCTAAACTGTGCTTAGAGTCTGCACTCCGAAAATCATGTGTGCATGATATGCAAGATAGTTTCGGGAAACAATTGGCTAGGCTTGAGGCCGCCGGTTTCCCTGGGTCGGTTGCTGTCGCTGTTGCAGAAGCGCTCTTGAAGAGGTTGAAGCCTGGCAAGGAGGCAACCCCTCCGCAGGCTAAAGTAAGGCCTGAAGTGATGCCATACGTGCACAAAGTTTCCCATGGCCTCAAAAAGGTGGCAAACTGGCACAACGTGCCGTTGGTCTTCTCAGCCCCTCGGAAGCTTGGCCAGTTGGCCCGACGCATCACAGGTGAAAACAAAAAACCTGGGTGTAAAGAGAGGCACGTGAACCGCTTTGCGGAATGCGCCACAGGCGTTGTGTACGACATCCCCTTGACGTGTGGCAGATCGTACATCGGGCAGACTGGGCACTGCGTCAACGACCGGCTCAGGGAGCACGCAAGAGACTTAAGGTATGGGAAGGTGCTAACCTTGTCGAGCACTGCGCTACTTGCAAGGACTGTACACCGGTATTTTCAGGAGTACGGATTCTGAGCACAAGCAAATCAAAAACAACCCGTGAAACGATAGAGGCATATTATATTCAGAGAGCAGGGTCAGAATGTGTCAGCGATACTTCAGTTCTTTTGTATGCCGCAGAAAAGATGTTCCTATCAAAGTTTTTGCGATAAAGATGTGAAATGAGTTTTCTTCCTGTTTACCTTGCACAGTGTGCGCCTGCGCTGGTCTGAGTGTATTTAAGCTGTGTGTGCGTCCCTAAATAAACAGTTGACAGTCAGCGCTGTGTTCGTCCTTCTTCTCTTCCTGCTTCCTTTCTTTGGCCGCGTGCCTTTGCGCTGAAAAACTATGAGTTTATATTTCCATTTTTATTTTTTTTTGTTTCTTTTCATTGATTTTTTCTATTTTTATTTTTTCATATTTTTCAGTTAATTTTTATTTTTGTTCCTGTTCTAATTATTTTTATTGATTATTTTCTTATTTTTATTTTTTTATTTCTTTTATTTTATATATGAAACCCATGCATTCAATAGATGCGCCAGTGGTACCGTCTCCGCTCCAAATGCCAAAGGCCCTGGTTCGATTCCCAGCCTCGACGCAGTTACTTTTTAAGTAGTGACGCCGAAACGCGGGCAAATCTGCCGACATGGCTGCCGACAGCAGTATTGAGGCATTAAAGGCTTTCGCTTTAAAAGCTTCAGCATTCACTCGCCGTTTTACAATAGTGCTGCTGCCGTCGAGTTTCGCTTGTGTTCGTTCGCTCGTTTTCAGCGCGTACGACGCGGACGTCGGTGGTCAGAAGACCGCCGCTAGCACACCGGTCAGTCCCGTAGACCGACGACACCAGCACGACCAGCGACCTCACATCATTGTAGTGTGTTTTCGAAAGCAACAAATCCGGACAAATCCGGCCACCGAACGGTCACCCGACCTGTCCTCAGCAGATCCGCGGCTCAGCAAAACTCACGCTGAGGCGATGGCCCGAGTAGCTGCGCTTGTCTCTACTTTATCAGTATTAGAAAGAAGAGAAGCAAGCGATTACATTTCATATGTGCACACCTCAACACTCACCAACACTCACCAGGATTGCCAAATTATTTAATTTTAATCAATGGCATCGAGCCGATGTGACCCAAATACCACCGAGCAATACTTCAGGCGGCCGGCATCAGTCGCCGGCGTCACTCGAGGGCAATAAATTAAGCCGTCCAAATTAATGAGAACGGTCAATGAACATACTTCAAGATAAATTGATTTAAAATCAAGTGTTGGTCACATCGGCGAAAGCAGAGACAATAAGCGAGAAACGCTGGTACTAGCGATGTCAACAACAGCATGGCTATCGTGTGTTTGCCAGGGCGATCACATCGGCGCTTCCTAAAGAATTATCGCATTGCGTAAACAAGCAAGGGTACAACCAATGCCAAAGATATAAAGCTCAGCTTGCGTTTTATCTCAAGCAAGCAATGCACAAATTAAGGTGCGCAGTCGTCGTGATCGGCGCATTGCTGCGGCAAGTTCGCGCTCGCGTTGTTGATGCTGCACTGTTATCTCGAGGCGCCCATTTAGCGAGTACACGAAGTATTTGGTAAAGAATCTTCAGAAAAACGCAAGCAGCAGATATTCAACAACCACAGAGGCCAAGCAGACCCGCCGCACGGTGGTGGGCGGGCGGATATGGTTGGATGGTTGCATCGGGCGGTGGCTTGCGCCTACTAGCCTAGGAATCCACACACCCCTCCCCCTTGTTTAATTTTTTTTATTTTAATCTGTGTAATTTGGCCATTTTTCATAAAGTTACTCCTCCCTTGACCTCTTCCACGGGCTGGCCGAAGCAATGGTGATTGCCATTGGAGGATCCGGACTGAGCTAGCGTGTCGAAGGCGCTCAAAAATCTCGAATGTCGACTCGAATGACATCAGTGCCGTTGAAAAACTTCCCTGTGGCAGCGAAAGTTTGGCATTTGAAACGCCCGTGTAGAAACTTTTAAGACTGCGTTGAGCCGTGCAACGCTATTTCGGCCGAAAAATAATATCACAATGTTAAATCTTGCAAAATAAGCACAATTATTGCATTACTTACACTTGCAGGAATTAACATCAATAAAAATAAAAAGAAACACTTGTGATCCTTCCTTGGACGAGAAACGAATTTGAAAATCCCGCGCTCTGTGACGCACTCCTCCGCTAACCAATCGCGTACTTCCCTGGCCTAAAATTTCCCGCGCTTTTCACTCGGTTCTTTTAAGTGTGCATATCTGCAGACAAAGCAAAATTTGTGCACACTTCATTTTCTCGCAAACTATAGCACTCTTACGTGTTTCTCGCTTGTATTCTCCCTCTTCCGCGCGCTGTGCACCTTTAGTGAGACACAGTAAAGCAGCAGTGACGCATCGGCGGTGAAGCGGCTGTGGCGGCCACGCTATTTCGAAAGAGTAGCATTCGCTCTCCACGCAAACGCAGGCGTGCTCTTGATTCTTTTCAAGTGCATTAGGACGCTCAAAACTAGTTGGGGAGACTGCTAGTCTTGAGATCTGTTGCGGTAATTAAAGCTATCCGTCCACTCAAGATTTTCCAATGTCCTCAGACGATTTATTTTCACTGCCCTTTTCAACAGCAGTACAAGCCCGCAACAAGACTTACAAAAGACGACAAAAAGCGTATCATTTATAACGGTAAAAATGTGCACCACTCACCTTGTGTGCGGACGGTCTTATTGGTGAAAATCCCGGACACAGCACGCCGGTATCTTAGTTCACGGGACCGCTCATCACGTCCATGCCGTTACAGTGTAATGCCGTCAATGGAGGAATGCAGGAACGCAGCAAATACGACTCCTTCACATTCTGCGCGCTAATATTTCCCGTAGAAACTTTTTGACGCTTAAAATATGTAATGTGATTTTTGAAAGGTTGCAAAGGTTTTTCGGATCACTTTTTTTTGTGTAACGGCAGTGCCACGTCACCAACGTTCGGTGAAATGGGGGTGTTGCGGCTCCAAAAACAGAAAATTACTTTCTTTTCCGTGAACGTGTTTCTGTTAATGGCGCAAAACAGATATTCTCTGTATGACAACAGAAAATTTCCGTAAAAATGCTTGTCATTTCACACACATTTCTTACAGTGCAGTGTGTAATCGAGGGCAGGAGCTGAATAACTGGCAGATAGTGTTTGCGAATAAATTCCGATCGCTGTCTTCTCGGTGCCCTCAGAGGCACCAGTAGCGACGCCAGTGTGATGGCGGAAATTTCTCTCGCTCCCTTCGCAACATTCCTCTCACTGTTTGAAGCGCCATAGCATTCGGCCGTTCTACAGCGGAGCTTGCCGCGCTCACTCAGTGGTTGAACCCCTGGGAAGCTGAGCCCTAGGACTCAAAATGAAATCCCGACTGCGCCAGCCATGTTTTTACAGAAGTGAAATGCAATAGAGTCTTCTGGGCTTGCCAAGTCAGCGCACGTAAAGAACCCCAGGTGGCCCAAATTAATCCTGATTCCTGTACTCCGGCTATCTTTTGCCCCGCCGAGGTGGCTCAGTGGTTACGGCGCTCGGCTGCTGACCCGAAAGACGCGGGTTCGATCCGGCCGCGGAAGCTGAATTTCGATGGAGGCGAAATTCTAGAGGCCCGTGTACTGTGCGATGTCAGCGCACGTTAAAGAACCCCAGGTGGTCGAAATTTCCGGAGCCCTTCACTACGGCATCCCTCATAGCCTGAGTCGCTTTGGGACGTTAAACCCCAATAAACCAAACCAAACCTTCTATCTTTTGTATTTCCCTCGCATCTTCCTGCATTCTCTCATGGTGCAGTTAAGGCGTCCATTGAGAAATTGCGCACTTACTGCGCCTTTACTAACCTTAAATCGAGGTATCCTTGTTGGTAGTCTGAAAACATTCCCGGCGGAGAAAGAATTGTTGAAATATAACGAAGACAACGGCATCCAAACGCACATCGTGTTAGGCTATCGCTAGTAACAGAAATGAATGAACGAATGAATGAACACTTCACTGGGTTCCGGTTCGTCCTTAGCCGAAGATCCCAACAGGCAACGTGATAGACTGCGGCGATGATCAAGTGGATTAAGGCACCAGGAAACGAATCAGTTTTAATGCATAAGCATTTCTTGTCGTCTCACGAGTGGCGTGTGCAGGACCTGTCAGCAAAGGGTGTCATCAGAGTGTGTGTGTCGTGGGTTCGGATCCCATCGGCGGCATGTGGTTGTTTTTTCTTCTGCTTTTCTAATCAATTAGCTTTAAGCGATAACAGATTCAGTAATTTTCTAAATTGATCAACACCACAAAAAGTAAATAAATTTAAAAAATCCCCTCGGTCCCTTGGTTTCTGTGGCTGTTTTCGTCTCCCTCTCTCTCTCTCACACACACACACACACACGCACGCACGCACGCACGCGCACGCACACGCACACGCACACGCACACGCACACGCACACGCACACGCACACGCACACGCACATGCACACGCACACGCACACGCACACACACACACACACACACACACACACACACACACACACATAGTATCATTGTAGCGTCCGTTCGTTCGCGCTCAAGGCCGTGAAAAACGGGTGTTATCATTTTTGTTCGTGAGTCGAGAGGCGACCGGACTAACTTCCATTGATCACAGCCATGAAGAGCTGCATCTGCGTTTTCCCATATTACTGTAGATGATCTTGACTTGTACTCTCAAAGTTTCCTTGCCGGCTTTAAATTGAGCGATGCCGCGAGCGGCGGCATTCGTATTTTGACGACTGACGAGCGCGTTTGTTGCTTATGCCGCTGCCCTGCTGTTTAGTTCTTTTGCGGGCGCATGTCAGCCCAAACACAGAGCTTCGTTTGCAAGTCTTGTTGCTGTCTTCCAAACCGGTGGACTGCCGTCACTACAATGTGACATCTGGCGGAGGTGCCGGGTAGCCTTCCATGTACCGGACACTCCCTGCAAGTCGTGACGCCAGCCCTCTGAGTCATTCACCGCAGGACCTGACTCCAGTCCACCGCGTAGGCCGACGTCTGCTAGGGGACGCACCTGAGTTCGAGTCTCTGCCGGACCCTACCCAGAAGCGAAAGCAAACAGCAACGTCCGCCATGAGCTTGCCCCAGACGTCGACTGCAATCAGGCTGAAGCAGCCCCGGGTGCCACCAACCTTCGACGCTTCGCCTGGTGCCGACCCCGAAGAATGGCTGGAACTGTTCGACCGCGTAGCTATCTTTAACAACTGGGACGATGCCATGAAAATTAGGTACGTCTTCTTCGCCTTGGAGGGACCAGCAAGAATCTGGTTTGATAAAGAGGAAGCTAGCCTTACGAACTGGGAAACCTCCAAGGAGCAGCTTTTCAAGACTTTCACAAACGTCGTGAGAATGGAGAGAGCCTAGCAGCTGCTACAGTCTCGCATATACAACACCCAAACGAGAAAAAACAGCGCTTGCAGACAAAGGACCAGAACAAGAAGGACACACAACTGCGCTGACTAACAACTTTTATTTCGGAAGGGGGCCGATCCGCGCCTTTTATACAAACTAGAGGGAATGATGCGCACGCGCACAGATCAGCAAAGTGGGAGCATGGAAAGAGCCAATACATAGACCAACTATTCTTATCGTCACTGATAACCAACAACGCAGCCAAAACAAGCGAGAAAAGAAAAAAGAAAAAAGAGATAGAAACAACGGGGGAAACAAAGGCAGTGAGCGTAAAGAAACAATTCCAAAAAGTTCTAAAAAGATCCCGAAGAAGCCAACAACCAACACGGCTAAACGAATGACGATGAAAGGTGACAAAGATGAAAAGACAAGCATAAAAAGTGCAGGAAAAGCCTGCGGAATATGTAAAAAAGCGGCACAGCTAAAAGATGACGGAATTAAAAGCGTTAAAACAGATACAAGCAAAAACCTGAGAAGCCGATGAGAATAAAAACAAGCAGGAAAGGTGGTCACTAAAACATGAAATTGAACAGACAACAGATCTCTAAAAACAAGCAATGAATCGTAAAAAACGTGTGGGCGATAAAACCTAAGGTGAAATAACAGAGAAGTTTTTACAGAAAAGTTTAAGATGGAAAACATCGCAAAAAGGGGGCATCTTTTAGCTGTGCCGCTTTTTTACATATTCCGCAGGCTTTTCCTGCACTTTTTATGCTTGTCTTTTCATCTTTGTCACCTTTCATCGTCATTCGTTTAGCCGTGTTGGTTGGTGGCTTCTTCGGGATCTTTTTAGAACTTTTTGGAATTGTTTCTTTACGCTCACTGCCTTTGTTTCCCCCGTTGTTTCTATCTCTTTTTTCTTTTTTCTTTTCTCGCTTGTTTTGGCTGCGTTGTTGGTTATCAGTGACGATAAGAATAGTTGGTCTATGTATTGGCTCTTTCCATGCTCCCACTTTGCTGATCTCTGCGCGTGCGCATCATTCCCTCTAGTTTGTATAAAAGGCGCGGATCGGCCCCCTTCCGAAATAAAAGTTGTTAGTCAGCGCAGTTGTGTGTCCTTCTTGTTCTGGTCCTTTGTCTGCAAGCGCTGTTTTTTCTCAAGATGAATCCCAACCAACTCGCCCAGCAACACACCTTACCCAAACGAGACCGTTCCAGTGTACACTGAGGAGACGAAGCGTCTCTTCCGGCGTCCCGACGCCAGCGTGAAGGGAGAAGAAAAGGTAAAGCTGCTTATGCGAGGAGTTAAAGAGCAGCTCTTTGCCGGCCCCGTACGGAACCCACCGAAAACCGTCGCGGAATTCGTAGAAGAGGCATCCATCATGGGAAAAACTCTTGATGCCAGAGCCCGCCAGTATGACCGCCAGCAGCGCGTTTTCTCACCAAGCTGCCTGGACACCACTAACAACGATAACCTCCGGGAGGTTATACGTAAAGTAGTGCGAAAAGAGCTGCGACGATTGCTGACAACAGGAACACAGCCGCAGCTTACATCGCTCACTGACGTCATCCGGGGTGAGGTTCAACAGGCCTTAGGTGTGACACCGACAACCAGGAATCCTTTGCAGCCCCCAGCCATGACTTACGCCGCAGCAGTGCCCCGTCCTGCACCTCGATGACAGCTAGGACCCAAGCCCCTATCGCTCTCAGCCAGCTGCGCTGGACCGCCGCCCTCTCGCACCAACCCGCCCGTCCTACGAGCGTCGCACACGGCCGAGGAAATGCGACGAGTGGAGAACTCCCGACAAGCGCCGCCCACTATGCTTCCACTGTGGCGAAGCCAGTCACATCCTCCAGCACTGCCCATACAGAAGAATGGGCATCCGAGGGTTCTCTTACGCCACCCCACGACCCCGACCCGGCCAGCGACCAGCCGAAATCGAGGAGTTTTAGCGTCGGGAAGAATCCTTATCGCTGAGCAACCTATCACATTCCCCGTCGCCATCGTCACCGCGCTTTTTATCTCCTAGCCGACGTTACGCCGTGCGTGAATGCTCCCCCAGCCACCGAAGGTTAAACTAAATAAAACAGCCTCTAGAAGTGAGGTTGCTTCTAAGCTCAAGAACAAAGATCCTCCATCGACGAAAACGCAAGACCATGCCTCAACTACGACGACAACACCGACGACGACGACGCGAACATACTTGAAGCTTTTGCCGCTGCCGGGAGAAGTAACGTCGGAGTACGCCCACCGCAGCCTCACTACTCGACGAAGCCGAGATCGGACACCGCAGACAACGTGCAATAGGAGAATGCGAACAAATGACATTGAAGTTACGGTCGACGGTCACGCGGTTACTGCCTTGGTCGTAACGGGAGCTGACTACTCCGTCATGAGCGGGCCACTCGCTGTCCGACTCAGGAAAGTAACAACAGTTTAGGATGGTCCGCTGATCCGCACCGGAGGTGGTGACCTTATTACGCCGTCAGGACGCTGCACAGCGAGAGTTGCAGTAAATGGGCGAACCTATGATACAACCTTCCTGGTTCTATAGCAATGCTCACGAGGCGGAATTTTGGGAATGGGCTTCCCGAATGAACATCGGGCGATCACCGACCTTCGATCTAAGTCGATCAACCTTTCCACGGACAAAGCCATACCTGCTGTGACGAGCGCGACTCATCACGTGGCCTTAAGGTGGCGGTTCCACTGCCGCCATCTTGCGAGTAGTTCAGATTCTGCCACCAGGCTACGACACTGATCCATCGCTGAGCAAATGTCTACCCGTCTTGGCCCCGAGCGACCCCAGACCCCAGACTGGTTTTGGTTGAGATGTTGAGCTATGTGTCCGGTCCTTTCTTGACCCGCGCTGCGTGAAGGCTTTTCTTTTGCTGCTGCGCCTGCCTTCAGAGGATTACAAAAGAACCATGGCAAACCCGGCTGCTAGTCCCCGTCGTGCCTGGGGGGAGGTGTTGGCTGGGGTGGTTCGGCATGCTTCTTTCTCTGCCTGTCCCTTGCCAAAGCCAAAGCGAGTGGGGCTTCCTTTATTCGGTCTATGGTTCAGGAAGGGTGAAGGGAAAAAGTTGGAGAGCCGGGACAAAGAGGGTACCGTCTTTGTCCAAACGGCGTCAGAGGTGGGGTGATCCTTGTTCGGGATAAGGATGCCCGGCACGGGAACAGAGGAACGTTTCCTTCCCCTGGTTGAGCAGCCACAGAAAGCTGTACCCTCGATGTTACTATCTGGAGGGCCTCCTTTGAGGGTATGTGCCGTTTCGTTCTTGAGTTTTATCTGTCGTGACATATATTAATGGGAGCAAAGAAAAAGAAAAAAAATAATGCTGTCCAGCCGGCACCGGAAAAGGCACAACGTTGATACAGTGGAAACTTGGAAGAGTTAGTGATAATTGTCAACATAATTGCACAGCGCAAAATTACTAAGTAAGCGAAAAGAGAAAGCGGACGCCAGAAATGAGAAAGGTGTGATATCAAGCAAATTATTTATGTTTATGTCCCATGTATATATTTCTAGCGTTTTTATTTTTTTTTTCAATGAACCTTATAGTTGAAATCGGTTCCTTTCTTGTGTCCTTCCTTCTGCCTGCCCTCGTCTTTTGCGCGTGCAATCACTTCGTCACTGTTGATGCAAAGTAATATTAGTAGTAGTCGGAACACTCCTGGTCTAGAGTGTAACCTGCCAACTCTAGCGCTCAAAAATATATATATATTTTTATCAAATGATATTACATCTATGATAAGAAAACTATAACAAAGACAGCTATACAATTTAGTCAACACTCGGCGGATGCCTGTCCAACCTTAGAAACTATGGTTGGTAAAGAAAAAGGTAGATAGAAGTGGGCAATTGTCAATTTCTGTTTACCCTTGAGATGAATCGACGTTGCGCAAGAGACGTGAATTGCTATTGAGAGGGTTAGCACCGCAGGGTGTCGGAATCTGTTCACCTCAGAAGAAAATATTCGCCGTACATGCGGCGGCACCTTGCAACCAATTCCGATCAACTTAGACAGAATTTTGCCAAGGTTCACAAAAATGCAGTACAGATGCATACCATTCACGAGGCGGACTCAGACTAAACATTGTACGAAGAAAGGGGGGGGGGAAGTGCAGGAACGCTGCCAAAAAAAAGGGGTCGGCTACAAAGCGATAGTTCTGTAGGCACTTAGGGCGACCGCCTCCCCTGTCCCGTTTGGACCCTCAACTGCGTGCTCTTATTTATGTTAGACGTACGTCTTTCTTGCAACCAGTTTGCATCATTAGGTTGCTTATTCCCTCCAGAATTTTCCATCGCGTGCTGAAATGTATATATTTCTCGCCTTGCGTCGATTTGCCCCGATTTGGGTTGAATCAAAGATAGAAAAAGCGCGCGCGCGCGTGGGTGTGTATGCGCGCGTGTCCACGCGCGCGTACCTGGAAACTGAAGGAGCAGCTGTTATTTTCACACCATCTATTGTCTGGCAACTATAGCCTCGTTTACATGAACCCGACTTCGGCGGGTCGATCCAGGAGATCGAGTTGAGAAAGGTCAGCCCGACTCGACGACTGCGTGTTTACATGAACTCGATTTTAGCGAGTCGAGACCGGTTCAACAGCAGCGGCACCAAGCGTCGAGCGGCGCAGCGGGCAAGGGCAGTGGCAGCCGGGAAGATTCATTGCGGCATACACGGCTGTCTCGGAGGCGCTACGGCGCAAGCGAATAACAGGTTCGCATTTATCACCTCCCCTTCCACTAACCCGACTCCGACTCCATCCGGTTTACATGCTATCTGCTGTTGGCGTCGAGTGAGTCAACCCACCCCCTGCAGCAGAGTTGACTGGACTCGCTCCCTCGACTCCCGGACCCGACTTTTAGGTGTTTACATGAACCCAGTAACCGGTTTTCAGCTCAAATCCTCAACTCAACCCGTCATGTAAACACCGCTTATAACATGCTTGTAATCATTTTCCGAGAATTCCTTTTCCTGCGGCGCTAGTCTACCCCACCTGCAGGAGGGGCGCGCACCTTTTGGCTCAGCTGGAAAGAGAAAGGGGCGGTCCTTTGTGCCAGTTCTGAAAGAGGGAACTTCTCAGCGCTATAGTCGGTTACAACTAAAGAACGAAGCGGCACATACAACTCAGGGGAGCCCCCAGCCATTCACGTCGATTTCTGTGGCTGTGCATGCAGCCAAGTCTGCGAAAGAGAGGGAAGGAGACGGCGTTTTGTACCCGTGCCGCCGAGAGTGGAATGTCCTTTGTTCGGGATAAGGCTGCGCATAGCCTTAGCTGCATAGCCATTAGTAGTTTATTAAAATAATAATAACACAAAAAGAAAGGAAAAGATTTTGCTGCCCCCGCATCTGCCATCGTCTCTAGGAGCACCTGAGCAGGGGCACCAGTAAGGAAAGGGATAACGAGCTGACAGGGAGGAGAGAAATAAAAGTGTGAAAAGACAGGGAGAAAGGAGAAGGTAGGTGTGGTAGGAAGCAGTAGGTGTGGCGTCCCCGTCTATTGTCTCAGCTGCATTGGCCACTACATGGGGGAAAGGGCTGGGCTGCTCACCTTTCTCATATGTCCGCGCGAGAGCGTTTTTTTGCGCAAAAGCGCTGAGTGCTCTCGGTGGGTCATGTTCGGCATCAGACGGTCGTGGCGGCTTCAGACCGGTGCTGTCGAGGCGCACCGGTGGACCGGTGGAGACCGAACAGAAAACTGTTCGGTCGACGCGCTTGGCTGGGCGGTCTCCTTTGATGGGCATGTGCTGCTTCGTTCTTGTACCCGACTTATATGCCACATGGATTCATTTCAGCGGTGGAACATGGCGCCCTCTGAACCACGGCATTCGTTTGAAAAAAGTGCGAGTCTAGTTCAGGAAAACTGCACCTTCTCGATGGTTAGTGCTGAAATAGTGCAGCTGCACCCGCCATGGAAGCAGATGATGGTTTGCTGGTTGTGATAAACGGCGGAGACTCAAGTAATTTTCACTCGTCGACAAGCTAGAAAGCTGCTCGAGTTCTCCAAAGAAACGGATCGAGGCTGGTTCATGGCAACATGTCATTGAGATGTGCTGTTTGAACGTTTCTTCATGAGATACGAGATGTTGGCAGCCGCTGATGTAGGCTGTAAACAGCTGGCTGCAATTCACTGGCATCTCAAAGGCTAGCGACGGCCAGGCCTGCACTCGACCATCCGTTTTGGAAGCAGACAGTTCCAAACTGCGCTCAAAGTGCCGGAAATAGCGGTACACACCCGCGGCACCGCCGCTGCCGCAGAACTTTGCCGAACTGGTGCAGTGAGTGCAGGCGAATCGAGCGCTCTCCAACTTCCCCTCCACAACACTAGCCGGAACAACGAACAACCGGCAGCACGAAGCGAAAGCCTGTCTCTTTCCCTTTCCTGACGCTTTAGCGATGCCAAAGCTGCCCTCGAAAAATAATACGACGCCCAGAATGCGTTTCGTAGCGTCAGGTGAAAAAAATTGGCAGTGGCTTAGCTCTGCTATGCCTGGATATACGTAGCGTAAAGCGCTCCGGTGTTTCGGCCGCACGTTTCGCCTTGGCTCGATTGCTCATACGCTGCTCGACGGCGAATTGCCAGGCGACAGTCTCGGGATCGGAAGAATTTAAATTTTCCAGTCTTCTGCGCCGTTTGGCAGCGGCTCGACTCTCGTTAGCTTACCAGAGCTTACATGCCGAACGCGACCGTCTTTTCTCCGCGCACCCTCCTCGCGCATGCGCAGTAGCGCGCGGCGCAACTGTCGTAAACACGGCTCCGGCCAGCGCCTCCTTGAGGAGGCGCTGTTCCGGCTAGAGGCATCACCACCTAGACTAAGAACTTGTCTAGGTGGTGTTGCTAGAGGTCACGCGTCGGAGAGGAGCGCACGCCGGCGGCGCCGGCAGCGAGGAGCTCGCACCGGCTGTGGCGAGGAGGCGACGCACCTGCGCCTCTCGTGACGTCACGCGGTTTTCGCGCATGCGCAGAACGAGCGACGCGCGCGCACACACGCAAAACTCGGCTCTGACCCGCGTAGTGTGGCTTTAAGCTACAAAACAATCCAGCAAAGCAATATGGCGGAAAACTGCTTGGAAGTTCGACACACACTACAGAGGGCAAAATGGAGGGAAACGTGCAAACATCGTAGAGATATCGTTCCCTCTCATGAACACCTCCTGATTTTAAGTGTTTAGCAGCGCCACACTCGCTATTTTTTTGAACTGTGATTATTTAGTACACGTGCGTTGGTGTAGATGGCGCTACTTACTACATTTGTCTACATTTAGTGCATGTCCCTGCATTATTGCTATTATTGTTTGTATTTTGTGGACTTTGTTGTTGGTAATCATTACTAGTTGATTAAAAGAATGAGAGACCGACATTTTAAGAGTATATTTGGCAGAAAAAAAGAAGCCGCGGAACGTTTCAAGAGCTTGTGCCCTTCATAAGGAGAGCAAAAAAGGTAGCTAAAATCAACTAGACATTACACATTCCCCAAAAGCCGCAGAGTAAAGGCGATGCTTAGCCGCGTAGAGCGAAGTATTAAGTTTCTTCACGCAAAATCTCAGAACTTCCACGTGCTGGTTACCTGAACAGTATTGCATTCCGTTTTTAACTGTTTCGAAAAAACGTTAATTTTGATCAGGAATAACATTTAAACTAAACAAGGCAGATGAATGAAATTTTCAGGATGGAAGAGCGGTTAGACGATCTCAAAATGTACAAAAAGTCGCCGCAGTGCAATGCATATCCCAAAAGTTATTATAGATTCCATTGTTCTGTTTTCTATGCTTTTCAAACATGCGTGGCTAATAAACTAACCTATACACGTACTTCTAAATGCTTAAAAACGTTCACTAGCATCAGATCTCAAAGTATCTCGAAAGATTTTTTTCTAGGTGCAAGAGGTTTTTCACAATTTTGCATTTCCTGAGACAATTTGAGCTCAACTGCCAGTTTTCACCTTTGCGTATTCTTTTACAGTTGAAACAAATTTCCAGCTATCATTAAACCAAATGCATCTTTTGAAAGCAGAGAAAACTAGATTTTCGGAGATATCTGAACCATATTTATGAAGCGAACGAGCGAGGTACAGTCGACGTAGAAACATCACCAAAAATGGTTTCCGCTCACCGTCAGAGTGGGACCGCCACCTTAAACGTACTCGACGAAGCAGTGAGCGTGCCTCCCCGATCAAGTGTCGTCGCCTGCATAGGTACTGGAGTCATCGAAAATTCCGAAGGTGTCGTCGAGGGGAACACCCATTTACTCCTGGATCGAGGACTGGGCGTCGCAAGGGGAGTCGCCCAAATCCGAAATGGCCATGCCCAGGTGCTGCTAACCAACTTCACCGAAGAATACCGGCAACTAAACAAAGGTACGACCATTGCTTTTTTCCACGAGCTGGCAGACATCAGAGACATATTTTCCCTCCCCGACCAACCCGTAGAACCATCTGACCGAGGCCAACAACCCACGTTTGATATCAACCCTGCATTACGGAGCAGACAAGACCAAATACGCAGTCTTCTTCAAAGGTACAGCGATTGCTTCTGATCAGCACCGAATGTGCGACGAACCCGGCTTGCCAAGCACCACATTGTCACATACGAACACACCCGGCCACTGCGGCAGAGCCCCTACCGCGTATCTCCGCTAGAACGCTAAGCTATCAGCAAGCAAGTTGAGGAAATGCTTCGTGACGACGTCATCCAGTCATCAAGGAGCCCCTGGGCAGCACCTGTCGTCCTACTGAAAAAGAAAGACGGTACCCTTCGCTTTTCCGTCAATTAATTTACCGCCGCCTGAACAGCATTACGAAGGAGGATGTCTACCCCGGGCCCTCCCGCAGCGGCAGTTTCACGCAGCAGCAGCGCTCGGATCCTGAGTTGCAAAGCCTATTTGATTATCCGAAAGGCAAGACCGCATCGCTTCCGAAGGGTTCAAGCGCCAACTGGCGTGCTTCGTCTTTCACAATAATGTCCTCCTGAAGAAGAACTTCGCGCCCAACAGGACAGTGCATCTTCTTGTCGTGCCCAAAAATCCCAGGCAAAAAAATTATGCAGGCATGTCATGATGAGCCGACTGCAGCACATCTCGGTAATGCTCGCACGTTGCACGGAATCCAGGAGAAGTACTATTGGCCGCGGCTAGCTGCTGACGTTTCCCATTACATGAAAACATGCCGTGAGTGTCAGCGACGCAAAACGCCTCCGATTAGACCAGCCGGGCTTCCGAACCCCAAACCACATCCAACTAAGCCCTTTCAGCAAATAGGGATGGACCTCCTCGCCCCCTTTTCGACTTGTTAATCAGGTAACAAGTGGATCGTCGCGGCCACCGACCACATGACCCGCTACACCGAAGCAAAAGCATTGCCAAATGGTATCATAACAGAAGTCACAAAATTTTTTCTCGAACGATTTCTGCTGCGACACGGCACCCCCGAAGTGCTCATCACAGACAGAGGAACGGTGTTTAAAGCGGAGCTGACGCACGCCATTTTAAACTACAGTTAGACAAACCATCGGAGGACAACTGCCTATCATCCGCAAACCAACGGACTCACAGAGCGTCTGAGCAACACCATCGCAGATATGCTCTCCATGTACATCGACGCAGAATACAAGACGTGGGACACCATTCTGCCCTACGTGATCTTCGCCCATAACACTGCCGTCCAGGAGACAACCAGGTTTACCCCAGTCCAGCTTGTATACGGCAGGAAGCCCACGAGAACACTCGACGCAATGCTTCCGCAAGTTTCAGACGAAGACAACCTCGACGTCGCCGCCTACCTTCATCGCGGCGAGGAAGCCCGAAGACTTGCGCGGCTTCCAGCGCTGGATTAAGGGGGGTCTGAGGGGGCTGCAGCCCAGGGCCTCACCTGGGACAGCAGGAGAAGGGGCCCATTTGTTCTAACTTGCTTAGTATATATATACGGAATTGCGGGCAATGGAACTTGAGCGACACGTATGAAGCGAGAAAACCAGAATGAGGAGATGGGCCCTCACCTTATGTAACTTCATTTAGCTAATCAGTTGGGGATTGCTTGTCGAGCTGCAAAAACAGGAATCCCCTACCACTCCGAGGGGGCCCTCTTTCTTACGAAGAAATATATGCGTTTGCTTATGGATTGAGGAATGGTTTTCGTGGTTTTCTGCCAATCCCCTGTACAGTGGCGTCTGAAGGTGTAGTGTTCAAGGTGTAATGTGTTTGAGAATCCTGGTGTCAGCATAACAGGCGTACTTCCGCCTTGTCGCCAAGCACTCTGCTGGAGCTGCTTTCACAATCCGCTAAAAATCCCCTAATTTTTAAAACTACACATACATCCGATGTAAAAAATACTTGCTGTGCGCCCTCAGGATGGCTTACAATGGGAGGAAATGCGACGCTTTGCTGTCACAAGTATGATTAGGGCAGGGTAGTCAATGAAACCAGAATGCGCAGTGGCATTGGAAGCGGCGTCTACTTGTGCGATTATCACATACAGACCGTTGAGAAAATAAACGCACGAAATAGAATGCTTTTTTCAGATACATGGGTGGATTGTTCGAGTTCTAATTTCGCACAAAAATGACATTCGGTCGTCAGAGTTGTTTCACACAACACCGGGTTTTCTTCTTTAGCTTTAATAAATTGAAAAACAAATCAGGCAACACTAGCTTATTGGAAGGCCCACAGTTTCACTTAGTGCTCCGGTGGCCACTAGGAAAGCGAAACACTCGTTTATGGGTTTATATTTAGGTTTATGGGAATTAACGTCCCAAATCAAGTCCGGCTATGCGGATCGCCGTGCATAATTTCCCGTAGATAATTCGCCGTAGATTGCTCTAGATAATTTCGAACATCTCGGGTAAAGTGCACTGATATCGCAGAGTGCACGGGACTCTGGCAATTCGCCTCCAGCGAGCTGTGACCACTGCGGCCGGGCAATTTATTTTATTCGTTCTTTTTTCTTGGGATTGGTTTTGTAGAGCCAGGTGAAATTCAATTTTTTAAAGAAATAAAAGGCGCAGTAACTGCCTCATATCTAGGTGGACACCTCAACCGTGTTTTGAGGGGAGGGAGGAAGGTTTGAATGAAAGCAGAAAAAGAGGTGCCGTTGGTTTATTGGTTTATGGGGGCTTAACGTCCCAAAGCAACTCAGGCTAAGAGAGACACCGTAGTGAGGGGCTCTGGAAATTTCAACCACCTGGGGTTCTTTAACGTGCAATGACATCGCACTGTACACGGGCCTCTAGAATTTCGCTTCCATCGAAATTCGACTGCCGTGGCAGGGATCGAACCCGCATCTTTCGGGCCAGCAGCCGAGCGCCATAACCACTGATCCACCGTGGAAGCAAAAAAAAAGAGGTGCCGTTGTGGAGCACTCAGGAATAATTTCGACCACCTGGGGATCTTTAACGTGCTCTGAAATCGCACAGCACACGGGTGCCTTTTTGCATTTCGCCTCCATAAAAACGCGGCCGCCATGCGGCTGGGTTTGAACCCGGGTACTCGGCTCAGCGCTGAGCACGCTCACCACTGATCCAGGACTTAAATTCTGCTATTCAGATGTGCCCCATGGACAGTATTAAACGTTCATCGTGTAATCAAATTATTTTAATAATTGTTAATATTTCCCTCTTGGGGCACTAATTAACGAGTGTTTCTATTTCCTAGTCGTTGCCGGAGCACCCAGCTCAATTATAGGAAGCTAGCTCAGCCTGCTTTTCTTTAGTGCTTTAGCAATAAAACAGTGCTGCATACAAAAACCAGTCTTTCGGCTTGTGTACAGTGTCACCGAAAGAGGAGAGTAGTCGGCACGCGCAGCGTGCTTCAATGCAGCCCCGCAAGTTGTCGGTAGGCCCCCGTGGCTCTTCCATGGCATTCAGCGCTCGGCCACAGACAGACACGTTTCGCGCATTCCAAGAGTCGCATTGTGTTTTGTGCGCTATAAAATTAATGCTACTGCGTTACTGTTGCATGAATCCCAATGATCGCACTTCGTTCTTTTTAATTAGGTGAAATTACAACGAAGCATGGGATATATTCCAGTACTGTAGCAGGGGGGTCAGTGGAGGGAAAGGAAGAGGGGGCCTACATTCACATTAGCCAGGGCCCCCATTTTTCTTAATCCGGCCCTGGCGGCTTCGCATAAAGACTAGCAGCACACCGACACCCGACGCTACAATCTGCGCCGGCGAGACACGCATATTACAAGCCGGGTGATTGTGTTTGGATATGGACGCCAATTCGTCGCCATAGATTGAGTGAAAAGTTGCTGCGACGCTACTTTGGCCTGTACAGGGTTGTCCGTAGCATCAGTGATCTCGACTGTGAAGTCAATCTCAGCGACGACGCACACGCCCGGAAGTCGTACATGTCGTACGCCTTAAACCATATTATGAACGCTAAAGGGCTCGAAGTTTGCATTCTCCGTGTTGATTTTCATTTTTGAAGCATCGAGGCGACGCTTCTTTAGGAGGGGGGCAATGCCGCGTATCATTGTAGTGTCCGTTCGTTCGTGCTCAAACACGCAGGTAAGGGATGTTATCATTTTTGTTCGTGACACGAGAAGCGACCGAACTAATCTCGATTGATCAGCCATGAAGAGCTGCATCTACGTTTTTCCAGATTACTGTAGATGATCTTGACCTGTTATCTCGAAGTTTCCTTGCTAGCTTTAAATTGAGCGGTGCCGCAAGCGGCGGCATTCGTAGTTCGACGACTGACGAGCACGTCTGTTGCTTACGCCGCCGCGGAGTGATTAAGTTCTTTTGCGGGCGCAAGTCAGCTCAAATAAAGAGCTTCGTTTGCAAGTTTTGTTGCTGTCTTCCTGAGCGCTGGACTGGCGTCACTACAACGTCACAATAGCATCCGGCGATGCCTTTATATAACGCCGGAAGGAAGGAAGGAAAAACTTTATTTTACTCTAGTCCTTTTTCCTGCGGTTTGGGAGCATCTTCAGAGACGTTTTCTCCTTGATTTTACCCCCAGGAGTCTTCTCTGTCGAAGTCGTCCGCCTCTAATCAGTGGTCGGTTGCCCTCAGTCCAGGGCTCCGCTGGCCACTGCCGCCCGTTGAGCTCGCTGTACCAGACCTTCTTGGTCTTCACAGCGGTCGCTGGACAGCAGAGTCTCCCACTGCTCCGCACTCGGGTTTTGTATTTTGGGGACCACGTCTATCTTTTGGCAGGCCCATGTGATGTGATAGAGAGTAGGTTTTCCGTCGCACCAGGGACATTTGTCCGCGTATATGGTAGGGTGCATTTTGTTTAGTATATGTAGGTTTGGGAAAGAGCCTGTTTGTAATTGTCTCCAAGTGACAGCTTCCTCTCTGCTGAGAGATTTGTGCGGTGGGGGATACCGCAATCTTCTGCCTCTGTAGTTTTGTAGTATGGCCGAGTAATCCCTGGGTGCTGGCGCCGGGAAATCAGTCAAAAAGTCTGTTTCGACAATTCCTGTTCGCAGAGGAGGTGAAATAAAGAAAAACAAAATTACTTCATCAAAAATAAAGCTCATATCTTGCTCGCTATCCCTGGTAGCACATGATGTTGCTACAACATTGCAGCATTGTTACTTATGTTGTACTTTGTTGCACAACGTTCAACAACTTGTTACAATGTTAGCACAACGTTCCAAATGTTGCGCAACATTAGCGCACTTATAGCAATGTTGTTTAAACATTACTGATGGAATGTTGCTGCAATATTAGACATCGCTAAAACGTTACGCACGCAACACAGCACCAATGTTATACTGCCATATGTTAGCGTAACGTTGCAAAATGTTGTTTTATGTTTCCCCATAGTGCGAAAATATAAAAACTAATGGCTCATACTTGCAGCCATGACCCTGTCTGTCCGTCCATACATCTGAAGTGAGTCATACCTAGTCATTACTACTAAGAAGTCATGACTAACTAGTCATTAGCTAGTGAAATAAATAGTCATGGCTAACTAGTCATTAATCAGGTATCAACTAATTAGCCATGACTAGTTAGTCATTAACCAGTCGTGACTAGTTAGTCATCAAGTAATTAGTCATGACTAAGTAGTCATTAACCAGTCATCAACTGGTTAGTCATGACTAGTTGGTCATTATCCAATTAGTCAAGGGTCATGACTAAGTCGCCCCATAGCCACCTTCTGTGTGCCTACGGCAAGCTGTGTGGAAAGGCTTTCGCCTCGTGCACTTTGGATCGCCAAAGTGCACCCTGCATTTTTTTGTTTCTAGCACAAAATATTCGTTGTCAAGCTTAACGCTGGTTTACAATGGAGCAAGCACAAAAATTTATGGGGCGTCCCTATAGACCTCCTCCATGTTTGCAAACAAGCGAGGTGGCGCTGCAGTCGCTGCAGGCTCGCGGTAGGCAAGAGGCCAGGGAGTGGCGTCGAGTTGAGGTGGCACAGCGCCGGTTTTCAAGGCTTGTAGGCGCGTTTTGAGTTTCTGAGAATCATAGCATTGGTTAATGCTTTCAACTTAGTATTCCTCGAAGTACACAGACTCGCATTGGCCATGTACGGCGTATTTTGCCACAGTGTATTGTACCTAGGCATTGAATAAAATGATAAGTTTTTGACACTCTGCACCAGCCAGAATGATTTTACCTCAGGACAGTAGTGAGGTAAGCACTCGCGTTTTTTCGGCAGAGCCGACGTGCGCTCACCATCTGTTGACACACGTGTCGCGCAGTGCGAAAAGTGGGGACAGCGTCGATCGTGTCCCGATCTCATATGTCTCGCGTAACCGCTGTTTTTAGCCGTCAGATCAGGCACCAGCCAGGCCGACTTCTCCCCTTCTTAAACTAGTCGATTTAGTGAAAAGTTTGAATTCCTGAAATTATATTCTTTCCTAGCCCTGGGTCTTTGGTTTTGTGACGAAAAAATATAGCAAAATATTCAGTAGAAATTCATAAAATTACGGTTTTTTGATCTGTGGTCGTAAAATATTGTGAGGTAAGGGGGTTTCTGATGGTACTTGCACGTCGCGAATTCTGCGGGTTTCCGACAACGGAGCACCACAATGGTAGCATCACTACGAAGAGGGATCAGAGGTTTCGTTGATTTCAGTGCCGCATTTCTTTGACCAAAGCGAAAGCGTAGAGGCCATAACAAGGGAGTGAACTTAAGGTTTGTTTTGGATCTACCACATTTTCAGTGATTGGCATCCCTCCCCCCCTTCGTAAATTTGTAAATAATGGAAATAGAATGATTCTGTTTGTCGCGAACGGTTCCGGATACGTAGAGAAGTGCAATAAATGTCCCGATTTTTTCCCTACAGGAGCAGTAGTATGTTAGTTATTTTTATAACAAAAGTTTTCATGTGACTATGCAAGCATAAGTACTGATAATCTAATAAAAAAAAGAAGTAATACCGCCATCATAGAGAACAGGGCTTTGGGGACATGCTGGCATAAAAACTTCCTGCACTTTATACTTAATTATTCAAGACCCGGGGTGACTTGACGAGGGTGTTAATTGTAATTACCGAAGAACTGTACCAGGTATAGCTGAAAATAAAACGCATTACTAAAATTACCAGAGCAATTTCATACTTGCACCAAATTTGGTTACATATATCATGCATCAATAAAGAAAAAACTTTTCATTGCCTCATCCCCTGTAAATCTCGCTTCGTGCTATTTTGGTAGCCCGCCTGCGGTTGCTTCTTTCCAAACAGGCTTCGCGATCATGTACTACTTCATGAAGCAACTTATGATACATTCATGACGCAATGAAAAGGATGTGGTTTTTATCACACTTAAAGTACGCGGTTCGAAGCATGCCAACGTGACCGCGCAAGATTGTCACAACTTACCAGACTGCTTTCTACTAGAATCAAATGATCATGTCGGTCATGTTAAGAAATAATTTCAAGAATATATTAAATGCCCTAAAACGCGCCATTATATTTTCGTATAACTTCTACACACGTTAAAACATGATGTGCTATCAATGTTGACTCGCAGCGCCTGTCGACACCCAGACTTCGCGCTTTTACTACCGCGGCCCATTTCCTAATGCGGTATTTATATGCAAGAAACCTATTAAGGCTAATCTAATTTTCCGTTTTATGATACTACGTGGATAAACAACGACACAGCTGGTCAGTACATGCTACTTTTCAGTGCGCAGCCCGTAGACCGACGACACCAGCACGACCAGCGACCTCACATCATTGTAGTGTGTTTTCGAAAGCAACAAATCCGGACAAATCCGGCCACCGAACGGTCACCCGACCTGTCCTCAGCAGATCCGCGGCTCAGCAAAACTCACGCTGAGGCGATGGCCCGAGTAGCTGCGCTTGTCTCTACTTTATCAGTATTAGAAAGAAGAGAAGCAAGCGATTACATTTCATATGTGCACACCTCAACACTCACCAACACTCACCAGGATTGCCAAATTATTTAATTTTAATCAATGGCATCGAGCCGATGTGACCCAAATACCACCGAGCAATACTTCAGGCGGCCGGCATCAGTCGCCGGCGTCACTCGAGGGCAATAAATTAAGCCGTCCAAATTAATGAGAACGGTCAATGAACATACTTCAAGATAAATTGATTTAAAATCAAGTGTTGGTCACATCGGCGAAAGCAGAGACAATAAGCGAGAAACGCTGGTACTAGCGATGTCAACAACAGCATGGCTATCGTGTGTTTGCCAGGGCGATCACATCGGCGCTTCCTAAAGAATTATCGCATTGCGTAAACAAGCAAGGGTACAACCAATGCCAAAGATATAAAGCTCAGCTTGCGTTTTATCTCAAGCAAGCAATGCACAAATTAAGGTGCGCAGTCGTCGTGATCGGCGCATTGCTGCGGCAAGTTCGCGCTCGCGTTGTTGATGCTGCACTGTTATCTCGAGGCGCCCATTTAGCGAGTACACGAAGTATTTGGTAAAGAATCTTCAGAAAAACGCAAGCAGCAGATATTCAACAACCACAGAGGCCAAGCAGACCCGCCGCACGGTGGTGGGCGGGCGGATATGGTTGGATGGTTGCATCGGGCGGTGGCTTGCGCCTACTAGCCTAGGAATCCACACACCCCTCCCCCTTGTTTAATTTTTTTTATTTTAATCTGTGTAATTTGGCCATTTTTCATAAAGTTACTCCTCCCTTGACCTCTTCCACGGGCTGGCCGAAGCAATGGTGATTGCCATTGGAGGATCCGGACTGAGCTAGCGTGTCGAAGGCGCTCAAAAATCTCGAATGTCGACTCGAATGACATCAGTGCCGTTGAAAAACTTCCCTGTGGCAGCGAAAGTTTGGCATTTGAAACGCCCGTGTAGAAACTTTTAAGACTGCGTTGAGCCGTGCAACGCTATTTCGGCCGAAAAATAATATCACAATGTTAAATCTTGCAAAATAAGCACAATTATTGCATTACTTACACTTGCAGGAATTAACATCAATAAAAATAAAAAGAAACACTTGTGATCCTTCCTTGGACGAGAAACGAATTTGAAAATCCCGCGCTCTGTGACGCACTCCTCCGCTAACCAATCGCGTACTTCCCTGGCCTAAAATTTCCCGCGCTTTTCACTCGGTTCTTTTAAGTGTGCATATCTGCAGACAAAGCAAAATTTGTGCACACTTCATTTTCTCGCAAACTATAGCACTCTTACGTGTTTCTCGCTTGTATTCTCCCTCTTCCGCGCGCTGTGCACCTTTAGTGAGACACAGTAAAGCAGCAGTGACGCATCGGCGGTGAAGCGGCTGTGGCGGCCACGCTATTTCGAAAGAGTAGCATTCGCTCTCCACGCAAACGCAGGCGTGCTCTTGATTCTTTTCAAGTGCATTAGGACGCTCAAAACTAGTTGGGGAGACTGCTAGTCTTGAGATCTGTTGCGGTAATTAAAGCTATCCGTCCACTCAAGATTTTCCAATGTCCTCAGACGATTTATTTTCACTGCCCTTTTCAACAGCAGTACAAGCCCGCAACAAGACTTACAAAAGACGACAAAAAGCGTATCATTTATAACGGTAAAAATGTGCACCACTCACCTTGTGTGCGGACGGTCTTATTGGTGAAAATCCCGGACACAGCACGCCGGTATCTTAGTTCACGGGACCGCTCATCACGTCCATGCCGTTACAGTGTAATGCCGTCAATGGAGGAATGCAGGAACGCAGCAAATACGACTCCTTCACATTCTGCGCGCTAATATTTCCCGTAGAAACTTTTTGACGCTTAAAATATGTAATGTGATTTTTGAAAGGTTGCAAAGGTTTTTCGGATCACTTTTTTTTGTGTAACGGCAGTGCCACGTCACCAACGTTCGGTGAAATGGGGGTGTTGCGGCTCCAAAAACAGAAAATTACTTTCTTTTCCGTGAACGTGTTTCTGTTAATGGCGCAAAACAGATATTCTCTGTATGACAACAGAAAATTTCCGTAAAAATGCTTGTCATTTCACACACATTTCTTACAGTGCAGTGTGTAATCGAGGGCAGGAGCTGAATAACTGGCAGATAGTGTTTGCGAATAAATTCCGATCGCTGTCTTCTCGGTGCCCTCAGAGGCACCAGTAGCGACGCCAGTGTGATGGCGGAAATTTCTCTCGCTCCCTTCGCAACATTCCTCTCACTGTTTGAAGCGCCATAGCATTCGGCCGTTCTACAGCGGAGCTTGCCGCGCTCACTCAGTGGTTGAACCCCTGGGAAGCTGAGCCCTAGGACTCAAAATGAAATCCCGACTGCGCCAGCCATGTTTTTACAGAAGTGAAATGCAATAGAGTCTTCTGGGCTTGCCAAGTCAGCGCACGTAAAGAACCCCAGGTGGCCCAAATTAATCCTGATTCCTGTACTCCGGCTATCTTTTGCCCCGCCGAGGTGGCTCAGTGGTTACGGCGCTCGGCTGCTGACCCGAAAGACGCGGGTTCGATCCGGCCGCGGAAGCTGAATTTCGATGGAGGCGAAATTCTAGAGGCCCGTGTACTGTGCGATGTCAGCGCACGTTAAAGAACCCCAGGTGGCCGAAATTTCCGGAGCCCTTCACTACGGCATCCCTCATAGCCTGAGTCGCTTTGGGACGTTAAACCCCAATAAACCAAACCAAACCTTCTATCTTTTGTATTTCCCTCGCATCTTCCTGCATTCTCTCATGGTGCAGTTAAGGCGTCCATTGAGAAATTGCGCACTTACTGCGCCTTTACTAACCTTAAATCGAGGTATCCTTGTTGGTAGTCTGAAAACATTCCCGGCGGAGAAAGAATTGTTGAAATATAACGAAGACAACGGCATCCAAACGCACATCGTGTTAGGCTATCGCTAGTAACAGAAATGAATGAACGAATGAATGAACACTTCACTGGGTTCCGGTTCGTCCTTAGCCGAAGATCCCAACAGGCAACGTGATAGACTGCGGCGATGATCAAGTGGATTAAGGCACCAGGAAACGAATCAGTTTTAATGCATAAGCATTTCTTGTCGTCTCACGAGTGGCGTGTGCAGGACCTGTCAGCAAAGGGTGTCATCAGAGTGTGTGTGTCGTGGGTTCGGATCCCATCGGCGGCATGTGGTTGTTTTTTCTTCTGCTTTTCTAATCAATTAGCTTTAAGCGATAACAGATTCAGTAATTTTCTAAATTGATCAACACCACAAAAAGTAAATAAATTTAAAAAATCCCCTCGGTCCCTTGGTTTCTGTGGCTGTTTTCGTCTCCCTCTCTCTCTCTCACACACACACGCACGCACGCACGCACGCGCACGCACACGCACACGCACACGCACACGCACACGCACACGCACACGCACACGCACACGCACACGCACACGCACACGCACACGCACACGCACACGCACACACACACACACACACACACACACACACACACAGTATCATTGTAGCGTCCGTTCGTTCGCGCTCAAGGCCGTGAAAAACGGGTGTTATCATTTTTGTTCGTGAGTCGAGAGGCGACCGGACTAACTTCCATTGATCACAGCCATGAAGAGCTGCATCTGCGTTTTCCCATATTACTGTAGATGATCTTGACTTGTACTCTCAAAGTTTCCTTGCCGGCTTTAAATTGAGCGATGCCGCGAGCGGCGGCATTCGTATTTTGACGACTGACGAGCGCGTTTGTTGCTTATGCCGCTGCCCTGCTGTTTAGTTCTTTTGCGGGCGCATGTCAGCCCAAACACAGAGCTTCGTTTGCAAGTCTTGTTGCTGTCTTCCAAACCGGTGGACTGCCGTCACTACAATGTGACATCTGGCGGAGGTGCCGGGTAGCCTTCCATGTACCGGACACTCCCTGCAAGTCGTGACGCCAGCCCTCTGAGTCATTCACCGCAGGACCTGACTCCAGTCCACCGCGTAGGCCGACGTCTGCTAGGGGACGCACCTGAGTTCGAGTCTCTGCCGGACCCTACCCAGAAGCGAAAGCAAACAGCAACGTCCGCCATGAGCTTGCCCCAGACGTCGACTGCAATCAGGCTGAAGCAGCCCCGGGTGCCACCAACCTTCGACGCTTCGCCTGGTGCCGACCCCGAAGAATGGCTGGAACTGTTCGACCGCGTAGCTATCTTTAACAACTGGGACGATGCCATGAAAATTAGGTACGTCTTCTTCGCCTTGGAGGGACCAGCAAGAATCTGGTTTGATAAAGAGGAAGCTAGCCTTACGAACTGGGAAACCTCCAAGGAGCAGCTTTTCAAGACTTTCACAAACGTCGTGAGAATGGAGAGAGCCTAGCAGCTGCTACAGTCTCGCATATACAACACCCAAACGAGAAAAAACAGCGCTTGCAGACAAAGGACCAGAACAAGAAGGACACACAACTGCGCTGACTAACAACATTTATTTCGGAAGGGGGCCGATCCGCGCCTTTTATACAAACTAGAGGGAATGATGCGCACGCGCACAGATCAGCAAAGTGGGAGCATGGAAAGAGCCAATACATAGACCAACTATTCTTATCGTCACTGATAACCAACAACGCAGCCAAAACAAGCGAGAAAAGAAAAAAGAAAAAAGAGATAGAAACAACGGGGGAAACAAAGGCAGTGAGCGTAAAGAAACAATTCCAAAAAGTTCTAAAAAGATCCCGAAGAAGCCAACAACCAACACGGCTAAACGAATGACGATGAAAGGTGATAAAGATGAAAAGACAAGCATAAAAAGTGCAGGAAAAGCCTGCGAAATATGTAAAAAAGCGGCACAGCTAAAAGATGACGGAATTAAAAGCGTTAAAACAGATACAAGCAAAAACCTGAGAAGCCGATGAGAATAAAAACAAGCAGGAAAGGTGGTCACTAAAACATGAAATTGAACAGACAACAGATCTCTAAAAACAAGCAATGAATCGTAAAAAACGTGTGGGCGATAAAACCTAAGGTGAAATAACAGAGAAGTTTTTACAGAAAAGTTTAAGATGGAAAACATCGCAAAAAGGGGGCATCTTTTAGCTGTGCCGCTTTTTTACATATTCCGCAGGCTTTTCCTGCACTTTTTATGCTTGTCTTTTCATCTTTGTCACCTTTCATCGTCATTCGTTTAGCCGTGTTGGTTGGTGGCTTCTTCGGGATCTTTTTAGAACTTTTTGGAATTGTTTCTTTACGCTCACTGCCTTTGTTTCCCCCGTTGTTTCTATCTCTTTTTTCTTTTTTCTTTTCTCGCTTGTTTTGGCTGCGTTGTTGGTTATCAGTGACGATAAGAATAGTTGGTCTATGTATTGGCTCTTTCCATGCTCCCACTTTGCTGATCTGTGCGCGTGCGCATCATTCCCTCTAGTTTGTATAAAAGGCGCGGATCGGCCCCCTTCCGAAATAAAAGTTGTTAGTCAGCGCAGTTGTGTGTCCTTCTTGTTCTGGTCCTTTGTCTGCAAGCGCTGTTTTTTCTCAAGATGAATCCCAACCAACTCGCCCAGCAACACACCTTACCCAAACGAGACCGTTCCAGTGTACACTGAGGAGACGAAGCGTCTCTTCCGGCGTCCCGACGCCAGCGTGAAGGGAGAAGAAAAGGTAAAGCTGCTTATGCGAGGAGTTAAAGAGCAGCTCTTTGCCGGCCCCGTACGGAACCCACCGAAAACCGTCGCGGAATTCGTAGAAGAGGCATCCATCATGGGAAAAACTCTTGATGCCAGAGCCCGCCAGTATGACCGCCAGCAGCGCGTTTTCTCACCAAGCTGCCTGGACACCACTAACAACGATAACCTCCGGGAGGTTATACGTAAAGTAGTGCGAAAAGAGCTGCGACGATTGCTGACAACAGGAACACAGCCGCAGCTTACATCGCTCACTGACGTCATCCGGGGTGAGGTTCAACAGGCCTTAGGTGTGACACCGACAACCAGGAATCCTTTGCAGCCCCCAGCCATGACTTACGCCGCAGCAGTGCCCCGTCCTGCACCTCGATGACAGCTAGGACCCAAGCCCCTATCGCTCTCAGCCAGCTGCGCTGGACCGCCGCCCTCTCGCACCAACCCGCCCGTCCTACGAGCGTCGCACACGGCCGAGGAAATGCGACGAGTGGAGAACTCCCGACAAGCGCCGCCCACTATGCTTCCACTGTGGCGAAGCCAGTCACATCCTCCAGCACTGCCCATACAGAAGAATGGGCATCCGAGGGTTCTCTTACGCCACCCCACGACCCCGACCCGGCCAGCGACCAGCCGAAATCGAGGAGTTTTAGCGTCGGGAAGAATCCTTATCGCTGAGCAACCTATCACATTCCCCGTCGCCATCGTCACCGCGCTTTTTATCTCCTAGCCGACGTTACGTCGTGCGTGAATGCTCCCCCAGCCACCGAAGGTTAAACTAAATAAAACAGCCTCTAGAAGTGAGGTTGCTTCTAAGCTCAAGAACAAAGATCCTCCATCGACGAAAACGCAAGACCATGCCTCAACTACGACGACAACACCGACGACGACGACGCGAACATACTTGAAGCTTTTGCCGCTGCCGGGAGAAGTAACGTCTGAGTACGCCCACCGCAGCCTCACTACTCGACGAAGCCGAGATCGGACACCGCAGACAACGTGCAATAGGAGAATGCGAACAAATGACATTGAAGTTACGGTCGACGGTCACGCGGTTACTGCCTTGGTCGTAACGGGAGCTGACTACTCCGTCATGAGCGGGCCACTCGCTGTCCGACTCAGGAAAGTAACAACAGTTTAGGATGGTCCGCTGATCCGCACCGGAGGTGGTGACCTTATTACGCCGTCAGGACGCTGCACAGCGAGAGTTGCAGTAAATGGGCGAACCTATGATACAACCTTCCTGGTTCTATAGCAATGCTCACGAGGCGGAATTTTGGGAATGGGCTTCCCGAATGAACATCGGGCGATCACCGACCTTCGATCTAAGTCGATCAACCTTTCCACGGACAAAGCCATACCTGCTGTGACGAGCGCGACTCATCACGTGGCCTTAAGGTGGCGGTTCCACTGCCGCCATCTTGCGAGTAGTTCAGATTCTGCCACCAGGCTACGACACTGATCCATCGCTGAGCAAATGTCTACCCGTCTTGGCCCCGAGCGACCCCAGACCCCAGACTGGTTTTGGTTGAGATGTTGAGCTATGTGTCCGGTCCTTTCTTGACCCGCGCTGCGTGAAGGCTTTTCTTTTGCTGCTGCGCCTGCCTTCAGAGGATTACAAAAGAACCATGGCAAACCCGGCTGCTAGTCCCCGTCGTGCCTGGGGGGAGGTGTTGGCTGGGGTGGTTCGGCATGCTTCTTTCTCTGCCTGTCCCTTGCCAAAGCCAAAGCGAGTGGGGCTTCCTTTATTCGGTCTATGGTTCAGGAAGGGTGAAGGGAAAAAGTTGGAGAGCCGGGACAAAGAGGGTACCGTCTTTGTCCAAACGGCGTCAGAGGTGGGGTGATCCTTGTTCGGGATAAGGATGCCCGGCACGGGAACAGAGGAACGTTTCCTTCCCCTGGTTGAGCAGCCACAGAAAGCTGTACCCTCGATGTTACTATCTGGAGGGCCTCCTTTGAGGGTATGTGCCGTTTCGTTCTTGAGTTTTATCTGTCGTGACATATATTAATGGGAGCAAAGAAAAAGAAAAAAAATAATGCTGTCCAGCCGGCACCGGAAAAGGCACAACGTTGATACAGTGGAAACTTGGGAGAGTTAGTGATAATTGTCAACATAATTGCACAGCGCAAAATTACTAAGTAAGCGAAAAGAGAAAGCGGACGCCAGAAATGAGAAAGGTGTGATATCAAGCAAATTATTTATGTTTATGTCCCATGTATATATTTCTAGCGTTTTTATTTTTTTTTTCAATGAACCTTATAGTTGAAATCGGTTCCTTTCTTGTGTCCTTCCTTCTGCCTGCCCTCGTCTTTTGCGCGTGCAATCACTTCGTCACTGTTGATGCAAAGTAATATTAGTAGTAGTCGGAACACTCCTGGTCTAGAGTGTAACCTGCCAACTCTAGCGCTCAAAAATATATATATATTTTTATCAAATGATATTACATCTATGATAAGAAAACTATAACAAAGACAGCTATACAATTTAGTCAACACTCGGCGGATGCCTGTCCAACCTTAGAAACTATGATTGGTAAAGAAAAAGGTAGATAGATGTGGGCAATTGTCAATTTCTGTTTACCCTTGAGATGAATCGACGTTGCGCAAGAGACGTGAATTGCTATTGAGAGGGTTAGCACCGCAGGGTGTCGGAATCTGTTCACCTCAGAAGAAAATATTCGCCGTACATGCGGCGGCACCTTGCAACCAATTCCGATCAACTTAGACAGAATTTTGCCAAGGTTCACAAAAATGCAGTACAGATGCATACCATTCACGAGGCGGACTCAGACTAAACATTGTACGAAGAAAGGGGGGGGGGGGGGAAGTGCAGGAACGCTGCCAAAAAAAAGGGGTCGGCTACAAAGCGATAGTTCTGTAGGCACTTAGGGCGACCGCCTCCCCTGTCCCGTTTGGACCCTCAACTGCGTGCTCTTATTTATGTTAGACGTACGTCTTTCTTGCAACCAGTTTGCATCATTAGGTTGCTTATTCCCTCCAGAATTTTCCATCGCGTGCTGAAATGTATATATTTCTCGCCTTGCGTCGATTTGCCCCGATTTGGGTTGAATCAAAGATAGAAAAAGCGCGCGCGCGCGTGGGTGTGTATGCGCGCGTGTCCACGCGCGCGTACCTGGAAACTGAAGGAGCAGCTGTTATTTTCACACCATCTATTGTCTGGCAACTATAGCCTCGTTTACATGAACCCGACTTCGGCGGGTCGATCCAGGAGATCGAGTTGAGAAAGGTCAGCCCGACTCGACGACTGCGTGTTTACATGAACTCGATTTTAGCGAGTCGAGACCGGTTCAACAGCAGCGGCACCAAGCGTCGAGCGGCGCAGCGGGCAAGGGCAGTGGCAGCCGGGAAGATTCATTGCGGCATACACGGCTGTCTCGGAGGCGCTACGGCGCAAGCGAATAACAGGTTCGCATTTATCACCTCCCCTTCCACTAACCCGACTCCGACTCCATCCGGTTTACATGCTATCTGCTGTTGGCGTCGAGTGAGTCAACCCACCCCCTGCAGCAGAGTTGACTGGACTCGCTCCCTCGACTCCCGGACCCGACTTTTAGGTGTTTACATGAACCCAGTAACCGGTTTTCAGCTCAAATCCTCAACTCAACCCGTCATGTAAACACCGCTTATAACATGCTTGTAATCATTTTCCGAGAATTCCTTTTCCTGCGGCGCTAGTCTACCCCACCTGCAGGAGGGGCGCGCACCTTTTGGCTCAGCTGGAAAGAGAAAGGGGCGGTCCTTTGTGCCAGTTCTGAAAGAGGGAACTTCTCAGCGCTATAGTCGGTTACAACTAAAGAACGAAGCGGCACATACAACTCAGGGGAGCCCCCAGCCATTCACGTCGATTTCTGTGGCTGTGCATGCAGCCAAGTCTGCGAAAGAGAGGGAAGGAGACGGCGTTTTGTACCCGTGCCGCCGAGAGTGGAATGTCCTTTGTTCGGGATAAGGCTGCGCATAGCCTTAGCTGCATAGCCATTAGTAGTTTATTAAAATAATAATAACACAAAAAGAAAGGAAAAGATTTTGCTGCCCCCGCATCTGCCATCGTCTCTAGGAGCACCTGAGCAGGGGCACCAGTAAGGAAAGGGATAACGAGCTGACAGGGAGGAGAGAAATAAAAGTGTGAAAAGACAGGGAGAAAGGAGAAGGTAGGTGTGGTAGGAAGCAGTAGGTGTGGCGTCCCCGTCTATTGTCTCAGCTGCATTGGCCACTACATGGGGGAAAGGGCTGGGCTGCTCACCTTTCTCATATGTCCGCGCGAGAGCGTTTTTTTGCGCAAAAGCGCTGAGTGCTCTCGGTGGGTCATGTTCGGCATCAGACGGTCGTGGCGGCTTCAGACCGGTGCTGTCGAGGCGCACCGGTGGACCGGTGGAGACCGAACAGAAAACTGTTCGGTCGACGCGCTTGGCTGGGCGGTCTCCTTTGATGGGCATGTGCTGCTTCGTTCTTGTACCCGACTTATATGCCACATGGATTCATTTCAGCGGTGGAACATGGCGCCCTCTGAACCACGGCATTCGTTTGAAAAAAGTGCGAGTCTAGTTCAGGAAAACTGCACCTTCTCGATGGTTAGTGCTGAAATAGTGCAGCTGCACCCGCCATGGAAGCAGATGATGGTTTGCTGGTTGTGATAAACGGCGGAGACTCAAGTAATTTTCACTCGTCGACAAGCTAGAAAGCTGCTCGAGTTCTCCAAAGAAACGGATCGAGGCTGGTTCATGGCAACATGTCATTGAGATGTGCTGTTTGAACGTTTCTTCATGAGATACGAGATGTTGGCAGCCGCTGATGTAGGCTGTAAACAGCTGGCTGCAATTCACTGGCATCTCAAAGGCTAGCGACGGCCAGGCCTGCACTCGACCATCCGTTTTGGAAGCAGACAGTTCCAAACTGCGCTCAAAGTGCCGGAAATAGCGGTACACACCCGCGGCACCGCCGCTGCCGCAGAACTTTGCCGAACTGGTGCAGTGAGTGCAGGCGAATCGAGCGCTCTCCAACTTCCCCTCCACAACACTAGCCGGAACAACGAACAACCGGCAGCACGAAGCGAAAGCCTGTCTCTTTCCCTTTCCTGACGCTTTAGCGATGCCAAAGCTGCCCTCGAAAAATAATACGACGCCCAGAATGCGTTTCGTAGCGTCAGGTGAAAAAAATTGGCAGTGGCTTAGCTCTGCTATGCCTGGATATACGTAGCGTAAAGCGCTCCGGTGTTTCGGCCGCACGTTTCGCCTTGGCTCGATTGCTCATACGCTGCTCGACGGCGAATTGCCAGGCGACAGTCTCGGGATCGGAAGAATTTAAATTTTCCAGTCTTCTGCGCCGTTTGGCAGCGGCTCGACTCTCGTTAGCTTACCAGAGCTTACATGCCGAACGCGACCGTCTTTTCTCCGCGCACCCTCCTCGCGCATGCGCAGTAGCGCGCGGCGCAACTGTCGTAAACACGGCTCCGGCCAGCGCCTCCTTGAGGAGGCGCTGTTCCGGCTAGAGGCATCACCACCTAGACTAAGAACTTGTCTAGGTGGTGTTGCTAGAGGTCACGCGTCGGAGAGGAGCGCACGCCGGCGGCGCCGGCAGCGAGGAGCTCGCACCGGCTGTGGCGAGGAGGCGACGCACCTGCGCCTCTCGTGACGTCACGCGGTTTTCGCGCATGCGCAGAACGAGCGACGCGCGCGCACACACGCAAAACTCGGCTCTGACCCGCGTAGTGTGGCTTTAAGCTACAAAACAATCCAGCAAAGCAATATGGCGGAAAACTGCTTGGAAGTTCGACACACACTACAGAGGGCAAAATGGAGGGAAACGTGCAAACATCGTAGAGATATCGTTCCCTCTCATGAACACCTCCTGATTTTAAGTGTTTAGCAGCGCCACACTCGCTATTTTTTTGAACTGTGATTATTTAGTACACGTGCGTTGGTGTAGATGGCGCTACTTACTACATTTGTCTACATTTAGTGCATGTCCCTGCATTATTGCTATTATTGTTTGTATTTTGTGGACTTTGTTGTTGGTAATCATTACTAGTTGATTAAAAGAATGAGAGACCGACATTTTAAGAGTATATTTGGCAGAAAAAAAGAAGCCGCGGAACGTTTCAAGAGCTTGTGCCCTTCATAAGGAGAGCAAAAAAGGTAGCTAAAATCAACTAGACATTACACATTCCCCAAAAGCCGCAGAGTAAAGGCGATGCTTAGCCGCGTAGAGCGAAGTATTAAGTTTCTTCACGCAAAATCTCAGAACTTCCACGTGCTGGTTACCTGAACAGTATTGCATTCCGTTTTTAACTGTTTCGAAAAAACGCTAATTTTGATCAGGAATAACATTTAAACTAAACAAGGCAGATGAATGAAATTTTCAGGATGGAAGAGCGATTAGACGATCTCAAAATGTACAAAAAGTCGCCGCAGTGCAATGCATATCCCAAAAGTTATTATAGATTCCATTGTTCTGTTTTCTATGCTTTTCAAACATGCGTGGCTAATAAACTAACCTATACACGTACTTCTAAATGCTTAAAAACGTTCACTAGCATCAGATCTCAAAGTATCTCGAAAGATTTTTTTCTAGGTGCAAGAGGTTTTTCACAATTTTGCATTTCCTGAGACAATTTGAGCTCAACTGCCAGTTTTCACCTTTGCGTATTCTTTTACAGTTGAAACAAATTTCCAGCTATCATTAAACCAAATGCATCTTTTGAAAGCAGAGAAAACTAGATTTTCGGAGATATCTGAACCATATTTATGAAGCGAACGAGCGAGGTACAGTCGACGTAGAAACATCACCAAAAATGGTTTCCGCTCACCGTCAGAGTGGGACCGCCACCTTAAACGTACTCGACGAAGCAGTGAGCGTGCCTCCCCGATCAAGTGTCGTCGCCTGCATAGGTACTGGAGTCATCGAAAATTCCGAAGGTGTCGTCGAGGGGAACACCCATTTACTCCTGGATCGAGGACTGGGCGTCGCAAGGGGAGTCGCCCAAATCCGAAATGGCCATGCCCAGGTGCTGCTAACCAACTTCACCGAAGAATACCGGAAACTAAACAAAGGTACGACCATTGCTTTTTTCCACGAGCTGGCAGACATCAGAGACATATTTTCCCTCCCCGACCAACCCGTAGAACCATCTGACCGAGGCCAACAACCCACGTTTGATATCAACCCTGCATTACGGAGCAGACAAGACCAAATACGCAGTCTTCTTCAAAGGTACAGCGATTGCTTCTGATCAGCACCGAATGTGCGACGAACCCGGCTTGCCAAGCACCACATTGTCACATACGAACACACCCGGCCACTGCGGCAGAGCCCCTACCGCGTATCTCCGCTAGAACGCTAAGCTATCAGCAAGCAAGTTGAGGAAATGCTTCGTGACGACGTCATCCAGTCATCAAGGAGCCCCTGGGCAGCACCTGTCGTCCTACTGAAAAAGAAAGACGGTACCCTTCGCTTTTCCGTCAATTAATTTACCGCCGCCTGAACAGCATTACGAAGGAGGATGTCTACCCCGGGCCCTCCCGCAGCGGCAGTTTCACGCAGCAGCAGCGCTCGGATCCTGAGTTGCAAAGCCTATTTGATTATCCGAAAGGCAAGACCGCATCGCTTCCGAAGGGTTCAAGCGCCAACTGGCGTGCTTCGTCTTTCACAATAATGTCCTCCTGAAGAGGAACTTCGCGCCCAACAGGACAGTGCATCTTCTTGTCGTGCCCAAAAATCCCAGGCAAAAAAATTATGCAGGCATGTCATGATGAGCCGACTGCAGCACATCTCGGTAATGCTCGCACGTTGCACGGAATCCAGGAGAAGTACTATTGGCCGCGGCTAGCTGCTGACGTTTCCCATTACATGAAAACATGCCGTGAGTGTCAGCGACGCAAAACGCCTCCGATTAGACCAGCCGGGCTTCCGAACCCCAAACCACATCCAACTAAGCCCTTTCAGCAAATAGGGATGGACCTCCTCGCCCCCTTTTCGACTTGTTAATCAGGTAACAAGTGGATCGTCGCGGCCACCGACCACATGACCCGCTACACCGAAGCAAAAGCATTGCCAAATGGTATCATAACAGAAGTCACAAAATTTTTTCTCGAACGATTTCTGCTGCGACACGGCACCCCCGAAGTGCTCATCACAGACAGAGGAACGGTGTTTAAAGCGGAGCTGACGCACGCCATTTTAAACTACAGTTAGACAAACCATCGGAGGACAACTGCCTATCATCCGCAAACCAACGGACTCACAGAGCGTCTGAGCAACACCATCGCAGATATGCTCTCCATGTACATCGACGCAGAATACAAGACGTGGGACACCATTCTGCCCTACGTGATCTTCGCCCATAACACTGCCGTCCAGGAGACAACCAGGTTTACCCCAGTCCAGCTTGTATACGGCAGGAAGCCCACGAGAACACTCGACGCAATGCTTCCGCAAGTTTCAGACGAAGACAACCTCGACGTCGCCGCCTACCTTCATCGCGCCGAGGAAGCCCGAAGACTTGCGCGGCTTCCAGTGCTGGATTAAGGGGGGTCTGAGGGGGCTGCAGCCCAGGGCCTCACCTGGGACAGCAGGAGAAGGGGCCCATTTGTTCTAACTTGCTTAGTATATATATACGGAATTGCGGGCAATGGAACTTGAGCGACACGTATGAAGCGAGAAAACCAGAATGAGGAGATGGGCCCTCACCTTATGTAACTTCATTTAGCTAATCAGTTGGGGATTGCTTGTCGAGCTGCAAAAACAGGAATCCCCTACCACTCCGAGGGGGCCCTCTTTCTTACGAAGAAATATATGCGTTTGCTTATGGATTGAGGAATGGTTTTCGTGGTTTTCTGCCAATCCCCTGTACAGTGGCGTCTGAAGGTGTAGTGTTCAAGGTGTAATGTGTTTGAGAATCCTGGTGTCAGCATAACAGGCGTACTTCCGCCTTGTCGCCAAGCACTCTGCTGGAGCTGCTTTCACAATCCGCTAAAAATCCCCTAATTTTTAAAACTACACATACATCCGATGTAAAAAATACTTGCTGTGCGCCCTCAGGATGGCTTACAATGGGAGGAAATGCGACGCTTTGCTGTCACAAGTATGATTAGGGCAGGGTAGTCAATGAAACCAGAATGCGCAGTGGCATTGGAAGCGGCGTCTACTTGTGCGATTATCACATACAGACCGTTGAGAAAATAAACGCACGAAATAGAATGCTTTTTTCAGATACATGGGTGGATTGTTCGAGTTCTAATTTCGCACAAAAATGACATTCGGTCGTCAGAGTTGTTTCACACAACACCGGGTTTTCTTCTTTAGCTTTAATAAATTGAAAAACAAATCAGGCAACACTAGCTTATTGGAAGGCCCACAGTTTCACTTAGTGCTCCGGTGGCCACTAGGAAAGCGAAACACTCGTTTATGGGTTTATATTTAGGTTTATGGGAATTAACGTCCCAAATCAAGTCCGGCTATGCGGATCGCCGTGCATAATTTCCCGTAGATAATTCGCCGTAGATTGCTCTAGATAATTTCGAACATCTCGGGTAAAGTGCACTGATATCGCAGAGTGCACGGGACTCTGGCAATTCGCCTCCAGCGAGCTGTGACCACTGCGGCCGGGCAATTTATTTTATTCGTTCTTTTTTCTTGGGATTGGTTTTGTAGAGCCAGGTGAAATTCAATTTTTTAAAGAAATAAAAGGCGCAGTAACTGCCTCATATCTAGGTGGACACCTCAACCGTGTTTTGAGGGGAGGGAGGAAGGTTTGAATGAAAGCAGAAAAAGAGGTGCCGTTGGTTTATTGGTTTATGGGGGCTTAACGTCCCAAAGCAACTCAGGCTAAGAGAGACACCGTAGTGAGGGGCTCTGGAAATTTCAACCACCTGGGGTTCTTTAACGTGCAATGACATCGCACTGTACACGGGCCTCTAGAATTTCGCTTCCATCGAAATTCGACTGCCGTGGCAGGGATCGAACCCGCATCTTTCGGGCCAGCAGCCGAGCGCCATAACCACTGATCCACCGTGGAAGCAAAAAAAAAGAGGTGCCGTTGTGGAGCACTCAGGAATAATTTCGACCACCTGGGGATCTTTAACGTGCTCTGAAATCGCACAGCACACGGGTGCCTTTTTGCATTTCGCCTCCATAAAAACGCGGCCGCCATGCGGCTGGGTTTGAACCCGGGTACTCGGCTCAGCGCTGAGCACGCTCACCACTGATCCAGGACTTAAATTCTGCTATTCAGATGTGCCCCATGGACAGTATTAAACGTTCATCGTGTAATCAAATTATTTTAATAATTGTTAATATTTCCCTCTTGGGGCACTAATTAACGAGTGTTTCTATTTCCTAGTCGTTGCCGGAGCACCCAGCTCAATTATAGGAAGCTAGCTCAGCCTGCTTTTCTTTAGTGCTTTAGCAATAAAACAGTGCTGCATACAAAAACCAGTCTTTCGGCTTGTGTACAGTGTCACCGAAAGAGGAGAGTAGTCGGCACGCGCAGCGTGCTTCAATGCAGCCCCGCAAGTTGTCGGTAGGCCCCCGTGGCTCTTCCATGGCATTCAGCGCTCGGCCACAGACAGACACGTTTCGCGCATTCCAAGAGTCGCATTGTGTTTTGTGCGCTATAAAATTAATGCTACTGCGTTACTGTTGCATGAATCCCAATGATCGCACTTCGTTCTTTTTAATTAGGTGAAATTACAATGAAGCATGGGATATATTCCAGTACTGTAGCAGGGGGGTCAGTGGAGGGAAAGGAAGAGGGGGCCTACATTCACATTAGCCAGGGCCCCCATTTTTCTTAATCCGGCCCTGGCGGCTTCGCATAAAGACTAGCAGCACACCGACACCCGACGCTACAATCTGCGCCGGCGAGACACGCATATTACAAGCCGGGTGATTGTGTTTGGATATGGACGCCAATTCGTCGCCATAGATTGAGTGAAAAGTTGCTGCGACGCTACTTTGGCCTGTACAGGGTTGTCCGTAGCATCAGTGATCTCGACTGTGAAGTCAATCTCAGCGACGACGCACACGCCCGGAAGTCGTACATGTCGTACGCCTTAAACCATATTATGAACGCTAAAGGGCTCGAAGTTTGCATTCTCCGTGTTGATTTTCATTTTTGAAGCATCGAGGCGACGCTTCTTTAGGAGGGGGGCAATGCCGCGTATCATTGTAGTGTCCGTTCGTTCGTGCTCAAACACGCAGGTAAGGGATGTTATCATTTTTGTTCGTGACACGAGAAGCGACCGAACTAATCTCGATTGATCAGCCATGAAGAGCTGCATCTACGTTTTTCCAGATTACTGTAGATGATCTTGACCTGTTATCTCGAAGTTTCCTTGCTAGCTTTAAATTGAGCGGTGCCGCAAGCGGCGGCATTCGTAGTTCGACGACTGACGAGCACGTCTGTTGCTTACGCCGCCGCGGAGTGATTAAGTTCTTTTGCGGGCGCAAGTCAGCTCAAATAAAGAGCTTCGTTTGCAAGTTTTGTTGCTGTCTTCCTGAGCGCTGGACTGGCGTCACTACAACGTCACAATAGCATCCGGCGATGCCTTTATATAACGCCGGAAGGAAGGAAGGAAAAACTTTATTTTACTCTAGTCCTTTTTCCTGCGGTTTGGGAGCATCTTCAGAGACGTTTTCTCCTTGATTTTACCCCCAGGAGTCTTCTCTGTCGAAGTCGTCCGCCTCTAATCAGTGGTCGGTTGCCCTCAGTCCAGGGCTCCGCTGGCCACTGCCGCCCGTTGAGCTCGCTGTACCAGACCTTCTTGGTCTTCACAGCGGTCGCTGGACAGCAGAGTCTCCCACTGCTCCGCACTCGGGTTTTGTATTTTGGGGACCACGTCTATCTTTTGGCAGGCCCATGTGATGTGATAGAGAGTAGGTTTTCCGTCGCACCAGGGACATTTGTCCGCGTATATGGTAGGGTGCATTTTGTTTAGTATATGTAGGTTTGGGAAAGAGCCTGTTTGTAATTGTCTCCAAGTGACAGCTTCCTCTCTGCTGAGAGATTTGTGCGGTGGGGGATACCGCAATCTTCTGCCTCTGTAGTTTTGTAGTATGGCCGAGTAATCCCTGGGTGCTGGCGCCGGGAAATCAGTCAAAAAGTCTGTTTCGACAATTCCTGTTCGCAGAGGAGGTGAAATAAAGAAAAACAAAATTACTTCATCAAAAATAAAGCTCATATCTTGCTCGCTATCCCTGGTAGCACATGATGTTGCTACAACATTGCAGCATTGTTACTTATGTTGTACTTTGTTGCACAACGTTCAACAACTTGTTACAATGTTAGCACAACGTTCCAAATGTTGCGCAACATTAGCGCACTTATAGCAATGTTGTTTAAACATTACTGATGGAATGTTGCTGCAATATTAGACATCGCTAAAACGTTACGCACGCAACACAGCACCAATGTTATACTGCCATATGTTAGCGTAACGTTGCAAAATGTTGTTTTATGTTTCCCCATAGTGCGAAAATATAAAAACTAATGGCTCATACTTGCAGCCATGACCCTGTCTGTCCGTCCATACATCTGAAGTGAGTCATACCTAGTCATTACTACTAAGAAGTCATGACTAACTAGTCATTAGCTAGTGAAATAAATAGTCATGGCTAACTAGTCATTAATCAGGTATCAACTAATTAGCCATGACTAGTTAGTCATTAACCAGTCGTGACTAGTTAGTCATCAAGTAATTAGTCATGACTAAGTAGTCATTAACCAGTCATCAACTGGTTAGTCATGACTAGTTGGTCATTATCCAATTAGTCAAGGGTCATGACTAAGTCGCCCCATAGCCACCTTCTGTGTGCCTACGGCAAGCTGTGTGGAAAGGCTTTCGCCTCGTGCACTTTGGATCGCCAAAGTGCACCCTGCATTTTTTTGTTTCTAGCACAAAATATTCGTTGTCAAGCTTAACGCTGGTTTACAATGGAGCAAGCACAAAAATTTATGGGGCGTCCCTATAGACCTCCTCCATGTTTGCAAACAAGCGAGGTGGCGCTGCAGTCGCTGCAGGCTCGCGGTAGGCAAGAGGCCAGGGAGTGGCGTCGAGTTGAGGTGGCACAGCGCCGGTTTTCAAGGCTTGTAGGCGCGTTTTGAGTTTCTGAGAATCATAGCATTGGTTAATGCTTTCAACTTAGTATTCCTCGAAGTACACAGACTCGCATTGGCCATGTACGGCGTATTTTGCCACAGTGTATTGTACCTAGGCATTGAATAAAATGATAAGTTTTTGACACTCTGCACCAGCCAGAATGATTTTACCTCAGGACAGTAGTGAGGTAAGCACTCGCGTTTTTTCGGCAGAGCCGACGTGCGCTCACCATCTGTTGACACACGTGTCGCGCAGTGCGAAAAGTGGGGACAGCGTCGATCGTGTCCCGATCTCATATGTCTCGCGTAACCGCTGTTTTTAGCCGTCAGATCAGGCACCAGCCAGGCCGACTTCTCCCCTTCTTAAACTAGTCGATTTAGTGAAAAGTTTGAATTCCTGAAATTATATTCTTTCCTAGCCCTGGGTCTTTGGTTTTGTGACGAAAAAATATAGCAAAATATTCAGTAGAAATTCATAAAATTACGGTTTTTTGATCTGTGGTCGTAAAATATTGTGAGGTAAGGGGGTTTCTGATGGTCCTTGCACGTTGCGAATTCTGCGGGTTTCCGACAACGGAGCACCACAATGGTAGCATCACTACGAAGAGGGATCAGAGGTTTCGTTGATTTCAGTGCCGCATTTCTTTGACCAAAGCGAAAGCGTAGAGGCCATAACAAGGGAGTGAACTTAAGGTTTGTTTTGGATCTACCACATTTTCAGTGATTGGCATCCCTCCCCCCCTTCGTAAATTTGTAAATAATGGAAATAGAATGATTCTGTTTGTCGCGAACGGTTCCGGATACGTAGAGAAGTGCAATAAATGTCCCGATTTTTTCCCTACAGGAGCAGTAGTATGTTAGTTATTTTTATAACAAAAGTTTTCATGTGACTATGCAAGCATAAGTACTAATAATCTAATAAAAAAAAGAAGTAATACCGCCATCATAGAGAACAGGGCTTTGGGGACATGCTGGCATAAAAACTTCCTGCACTTTATACTTAATTATTCAAGACCCGGGGTGACTTGACGAGGGTGTTAATTGTAATTACCGAAGAACTGTACCAGGTATAGCTGAAAATAAAACGCATTACTAAAATTACCAGAGCAATTTCATACTTGCACCAAATTTGGTTACATATATCATGCATCAATAAAGAAAAAACTTTTCATTGCCTCATCCCCTGTAAATCTCGCTTCGTGCTATTTTGGTAGCCCGCCTGCGGTTGCTTCTTTCCAAACAGGCTTCGCGATCATGTACTACTTCATGAAGCAACTTATGATACATTCATGACGCAATGAAAAGGATGTGGTTTTTATCACACTTAAAGTACGCGGTTCGAAGCATGCCAACGTGACCGCGCAAGATTGTCACAACTTACCAGACTGCTTTCTACTAGAATCAAATGATCATGTCGGTCATGTTAAGAAATAATTTCAAGAATATATTAAATGCCCTAAAACGCGCCATTATATTTTCGTATAACTTCTACACACGTTAAAACATGATGTGCTATCAATGTTGACTGGCAGCGCCTGTCGACACCCAGACTTCGCGCTTTTACTACCGCGGCCCATTTCCTAATGCGGTATTTATATGCAAGAAACCTATTAAGGCTAATCTAATTTTCCGTTTTATGATACTACGTGGATAAACAACGACACAGCTGGTCAGTACATGCTACTTTTCAGTGCGCAGCCACGATGCAGCCGCCGGTAGCTGCGGCAGCTGCGGTAGGCACGGGAGACGGAACCTGTTTTGCCTACCACGCGAAAGTCGCTACTGACATCAGCGCCACCGCATCTCCGTGACGTCGCGGGGTGAAGGAGGTCTATAGCGTTTAAGCAAGCTTTTCAAAAATGAAAAAAATGTGGCGGTTGAAAAAGAAAGCTTTTTTTTATTAAAAAGGTTTCAGCCGCGGAGGGCCTTTTTAGTTTTGGAAAGCGCGCTAATCAGCTAAAATTGCTGATTGGTGTCTTGAAGGAATAGCGCTTTCGTAGCTGCGGTGAACATGATAAATATAAAAATAAAATATATATTCTGTCCAGCCGTGTAGCCCGAAGATGTGAAATAAAACAGCGCAAGAGATGCTAAGTGGTGTCTGTGTATACCCAAGTGCGAACATCCTGTTGGCAACAGTGAAACAACAAAGAATATGCCGGCTTGAAGCGGGAAGTAGGTGTCAATCGGTCTCAATCTGTATGCCGAATAACGCAATCGGGCCTAATCGAACATTACAATGGTGTCAAAATGCTCGTCTAACTTGTGTAAGTGGAAATCAAGTGACTAGTGCATTGCGTCAATCCTCGCCGGAAACGAGCGGAAACAACGAAGCGCGAACGTGGCGGTCTGCGAGCAACTGACCTCAGTTGTACCGGTCACGACTGGTCCATGTGGGCTGAGGGACTCGAGATCATTTTTGTAGGATGCAACACTACGGCGGATGCACGCAAAAAAGCGCCTCATCATAAGATCGGCGAAAAACACAGTAAGTCCTCTTACGCGTTTTACGCATGGCTCAGATGGCTCCATGCGTGGCTCAGATGGCTCCCTCGGCACTGTTACTTTGGAAACGCCGACCTTGAGATAGAGAAGGAGATAATCCTTGCCTCAGTGCCGTCTCGTATCCGGAAGGGCACTATGCTACAAGGGTGAATGGCTGAGTACATTGAATGCGGTGTCACGGCCGCTTGATGCAAAGCGCAAAGCGAGGTGCGGCCAGCCACGTCGCGCCGCCGACAATGGGTGAGCATGTCCTGGCGGAGTTTACAGTCGCGGTCGCTGTTTTCGGTGGGGGCGCCACTGTTCGGGGACAGGTCCCGGGAGTGGACTTCCGAAGCGCTCCTTGCTTCGTCGTGTTCGAGCGCGTTTGCGTCATGTAAAACCGCGTTTGCGTCGTGTAAAACCGCGTTTGCCTTCCATATTCAATGCAAAATAAAAACCACTACTACTACTACTCACGTTCCTCAGGTCTGCAGTGCTTTATTTGGATTTTCTGCTGTGCGCGTGAGTGAGCACGTTTGCCTCGCGTCTGCGGTGCTGGATTTGGACTTTTCCCGTGCGCGTGAATGAATGTTTGCCTCGTGTCTGCCGTGCACTCTTTGGGATTTTCGTGCATGCGTGTGTGGAGGTCAGGGACGTGTATGGGGCACGATGCCGCGCATCTGCCGTGTGCCACTGTCCGTCACGAACTCCAGAAAACAGCCAACTGTGAGATATCATGATTTTCCCTCTGAACTACAGCGTCGAGAAGCGTGGCTGAAAATATCGCTCTCCAAGGACTGTCAGGGAAAGGAAGAGAGTGGGTGCCAAGCGACAGGTCTCTGGCATGTTCATTGCATTTTACAGAGAATGACTACAAAAAGTAAGGTCAAGGAAGGTTCTTGTGAATGGTTCCTTCCTTTCTTGTATGACCATGCAATAAAACTGTCAAGTACTTTGTGGTTTTCTCGGCTGCAGGTGGGCTTATGAAGTTCCACAACTTCAGCTATGATCGTTTTTTTTTTTATAAATTACAATAACTTGTGTATATAAGAGCCAAAATTCGACGTGACACGAAACGGAAATTTACTGCGTGTGACCAGCTGTGCGTGTCCATCTCATTCACGGTCTACATGGGGTAGCGAGAAGTGAATAAAAATCAGGGAGCACTTTGACGATCTAAAGTGCGAAGAGGCGAAAGCCTTTAACCGCCTCTGTCGCTGCCCTCTGCTTGGCGACTGTTGAAGATCGTTTGGCGACTCTTGAACGCTTCCGTACGGCATCGCGAGCGCGTTTCGTAGCGGGCGACATTGGAGCGCGCGCGGTCTGCATCCTTCTTCGATCAACGTTCAGAGAGCACCTGAGAGAGCTCTGGGTGATACGACCATTGTGCAAACTTTTGACGTCAGTGTACATGCGCCGTTGTCAAATCACCTGAAAATTGCGCATGGGGCACTGCGCATGCGCAGTGTGCGCGTTTAGTGGTTATCATTAACTAATCATCATTACTGTTCGTACATCTACTGTTTCGCTCCTGTTTCGCTCCTGTGCACCGTTAGCAAGGTAATGGAGCACTTTATTATTAAGCATATAAGCAGTTTTCTGGAAAATAATAACTTCTTTTCTGACGGACAGCACGGTTTTCGACGTGGCCTATCCACGGTTACGCACCTACTACACACTACTAATGATCTTATGGTAGCTTTGGATCAGGGTTGGCAAATTGATATACTGTTCCTCGACTTCGAAAAGGCGTTTGACCGAGTCTGTCACAAAAGGTTATTACTTAAGCTAAAAAGTGTATTGCAAAGTGAACAAATTTTGAATTGGCTTGATTGTTACTTATCCAATCGACAACAGTATGTCTGCATTGAAAACTCACTTTCTTCATCTGCCCCTGTATTATCCGGTGTACCACAAGGTTCTGTCCTTGGACCTCTACTTTTTCTGATCTATTTAAATGACCTGTCTTTGGATTCCACTGTACAATGCCGGTTCTTCGCCGATGACTGCATCGTGTACCAGGTCATCGAATCTGTGCAAGATCAAATTATGCTACTTGATTACCTCTCTGCAATTAACAGTTGGTGTCAATCCTGGCGTATGAACCTAAATGTCTCTAAATGTGCCCACATGATGGTCACAAGAAAGAAAAAACCGTTAATATATACTTACAAAATTAACAATGCTGATGTCAAGCGGGTTGACAACTTCAAATATCTTGGTGTTATAATTGACTCCAAATTAACGTGGAACGCACGTGTTGAATATGTTGTGTCGGCGTCACTAAAAAAGCTGTGGTTATTAAAGCACCGCATGAGGCACTGCACTAGTGCAACAAAACTTGCAGCATTCACGACACTCGTTAGGCCAATTCTTGATTATGCTGACACTGTTAGGGACCCTCATACTAAGAAAAACATCAATCACATTGAAGGGGTACAAAAGAAAGCACTTCGATTCATTTTTAACGCTTACCATAGAAGTATCTCTGTTTCAGACCTGAGAACACGAGCTGGGCTCCCGTCGCTAGAAATGCGCCGTAAACTACATCGCCTACACATGATGTACAGTATTGTCAACCACCATGTCAAAATAAATTTTCATACTTACATGCACTTCAACGAATCCAGGAAAACGAGAGGCAAGCACAGCAAAACAATTGTAATGCCGCAGGTTAAAACTAACGCCTACCGCTCATCATTCTTTCCTCGAACCACAGCCGAGTGGAACGCCTTACCCTATGAAGTAGCTGACATGCCCTCAGTTGAATCTTTTGTTACGGCCGTGTCATCTTATCTATGATGCAGCAAGTATTTCTTTACAACGCTTCTTGCTTTGCCGTCCGCCTTTCAAAGTGTATTCCTTTTTTCTTTTTTTGTGTGTTTTTTGATTGTGCACATTCCTTCGTGGCTGAATGTCAATAGCATGTTTTCTTTCTTTGCCGCTGTTAAACTCACCTTAGCAATTGTTCAAGAACAATGTATCCACTCCTGCTTTTACTGCCAAGAGGCAGTTGGCAGTATTTGATAAATAAAAAATAATAAAAAAATACTACTACACCATTAACTACCATTACTGACTTTTCAAGCAACCATTATTGACAGCTGCCGTGGACGCATGGATGGACCGACACGCTGGCGAGTCATGAGCCATAAAAGGCTTACGCCTTAAAAGTAGATCGAAAGCTTCAGGCGCATTAATGCAACATCCTCAGGTACAGCCGCGCGCGCCGTCGTGCATAGTATAGACGGCCGTTATGGACAGCGTTCAGGCATACACTAGAAGGGGGATTCCCACCTGCTGTGGTGATTTGTGGCATAATCGGCGCTTTCAATGACGACTGAAAAATGCAGTCTTCAATGAGGCACTAGGAAGCGCACTGTTTACGCCCTCAAACAGTGAGCAACGGGCGTACCGACGCAGCTGTCGCGGCGTTTCCCTGCGAGCAGTTGTCCCCGAGCAGTGGCGCCGCGGCGGGCGCACGTAGAACTAGGCCCAAGACGCCGTTTCTGTGCGACGTGGCGGGCCGCACCTCGCTTTGCGCTTTGTATCTAGCGGCCGTCGCGGTGTGCTCGAAATCTTCAAGAGCGCCGACCGCGACGAGAGTGTGCCTGCTGCGCACAAGCGTGGTCAGCACCGTAGCCGACAACACAGCCGAAACGTCAGACAGATGCCTTGAAGCGGGAAGTAACGATGACACACCAACTAGCCCAGCTTTCCGCCTTGATTGCCGTGGAAAGATTTGAGGTGAAAGATGCTTAGTCTACACCCCGTAGTATTTATTAGACTGTGGTTGAAGCATTCTGGCGGTGTCCATTCCACATGCAGCCTGGAGAATTTCTTGACTGGTAACTTGTTACAGTTCATTTTCGCCGCTGACGTATGATGTACCGGACTGATATGGCTCTAGCCAATGAGCAGATCCAGATTAAGAGTACTACCCCATTTTTTGACGGCCCTTATCCTCTACTGAGACGTCCGAGGTGTAAAGCTTAAAATATCAGTGTGACTGGACAGAGCTGGAAGCGGAAGCAATTAATAATAAATTGTTCTAGTGCGACAAAAAGTGCTCTAAAGCGCCGTTGTGGTCTTCCTGTCGCGATCGGGCTCAAGTCTCGAGCTCGCAAACTGAACCTGCTAATAATATGCATTGCTTCCCGTCTTCCTTTCTTTCTTTTTGGGCTTTATTATCTTTGTCATTCCACGCCACGATTGCTGGTTTGGCTCACATGGACTATCTCGAAAGGATGCCTTAAATTCCTATTGCTCTGTTTGTCATTCCAGCACTTGCAACCCAATGAGCCTTCAAGTTTCTGTTGATGAAAATTGCTACTTGCGTTAGCATGGAAGGTAGATCTTGAGCGTTCTCTCTTTCTTGAAAGATGACCGTGATAATATCAAGATCAATTTTGGTAAACTGTCACATGGTTTTATGTAGCCAATCAGAGGCAAGTGCTTGGAAATTTTCAGGACAAATTTCTCCTGGTTGCCGAGGAAATAGACACTGTCAAAGTATTTTTCCCTCGAGAAGACGAAGTGGTGGGCCCTGCCACTTGGCACAACAGCAGAAACTCAGTACAGATATTGAAATACTTGAGTAATACCACACATATCTGTCACATGTGGATCACAACAACCTTGCGTCAACAGTATCTGAAGTCATTTTGCTCTAGCCATGTCACTTCCAGAGCATCACTAGCAGCTGAAAGCCTCGGTTTGCCTTTCTTGAAAGCCACTGCTGTGCTGAATTTTTCTTTGCGTTGAATAGGTTCTAGAGACTTAAATGCAAGGCTCAAATTAAGTTTTATAAACTAGTAATAGTCTGCTTTTCCATATGCAGGCAAAGAATGTGCACAAATGGCAATAAAAGATCGAAATAATTTATAGTAAAGATGAAGTGTAATGCCCTTAGACCCATTACATTCCAGTAATTAGTCATTTAATTACTTGTCTTTTTTTAACTTTCTACTGAATCCTTCAAAATTTGTCATGGCTCGCAATTCTCTCTAATTGTAGAATAGGTTTTGTATATCATTTGCTGCAATGGCTGATCACGCAACCTTCTGCATTCTTTGTTTTGAACTTTTCAGTGGCAGCGAAGAAAAAGTTTGCTAGAGTCACAGAGAAGGTGCCCTCATAAGGAGCTGATTGACTATGCTATGCGGTTCGGGCAGGAGCGGCTCTGACTCCTTCTATGCGTCATCGGTGGCGTGACAAACATTACGAAGTGACTGACAAGTGTCCCCATTGTGGTGCTGCGCCCGACCAGTGTGACGAAAGAACACTTGCTGTGGACTTGCCCGGCTACAGCTTCCGTGAGACGACGCTTCCTAAGAAAGGTTGGCCTGCGATGGGACGTTGCAGACGACTATCGCAAGTGGACTCAAGATAATCGCTTTATCGCGAACTTTTGCCGCTTTTTAAGCGAGGCTTGTTTGCACTCCTTTTTTTAACTTTCTTTGCCTTTTTTATTATGCCTAATGGCAAACAGCTCAAATAATAAAAAAAGAGACTATGCTATGCCCCATCAAGGATTAAGCAAAGGTGAGAAACTGTTTCTTGCTAAGTAGTTCCCCTCAGTGCTTTGTCAAATATGTGGAGAGATGCATCTGTGAAGTGCAAGATGCCTTTTGAGTGTATTGTGCTTGATGAGCACGACTATCAGCACATACTGTGACATTCAACTTCGCCAAGAGCATGCCTTAGTCTGGACAGCACCTGTGGAACTGTTATGACAGCGGCTGCGTGGTGGTATTGTGAACTAGTAATTCTATAGAATATCTCTCCCTGCTCATGTTTTTCTCTTTTTATGCACTTTATTATTTACAGATATGCTCCTGGGACAACAGAAGGTTCAAAAACAAACTGAATGAGGTGTCCATATGAACCATCTGCAGTGCCGACTCTCAGCTATACCGTGCTTTGGTTGCGGACACAAACTTATTCTACCATGACCTCTCAGACTCTGTAGTCATAGCACTGCACTGCAAAGAGCATCTAAGTTCCATGTTTCGCACTCTTCATGGCATGTTTCAGTCAAAACATGTCTGTGGTATCAGTGATTGCATACAAAAGCTAGTAGAACATTTTTCTTCTTGCAGGTATTCTCCATGAGATTTCCTAGTTTTAAGGGAAACCTTTTTTTTACTTTGCAGCACTTGGGCTACACTCAGCAGGGACTCGTGGAGGATGCAGCATTGCCGATTACAAGCCAGAAATATCTTCATTACTTCCGAGGTCAAGCTTCGGAGAGCAATAAAAAGTCTTACTAGTAACTCTGCAGATTTGTTTGTCTATTTAATTAAGCACTGCCGTTCTTAGAAGCTGCTGGCTGGTCAAGCTATGAGCGGCAGGAGCAGTCTTCAAGGTGTGCATGCAGCATGCGTGCATTTATTGCATGTTACAGGAATGTTGTTTTATGTATCCTGAAACATTGCACAACGTTGCTTAAACGTTTCAACAATGATGCAGCAACATTGTTGAAACGTGGCAGCAACGTTGTTGTGATGTTGCATGCTAACGTTACCTGAATGTGATTTCAAGAGGATATTATCCACGTTGTAGCAACATTGCAGTGAAACATTCCTGCAATGTTGCTGCAACATTTTGTGCTACCAGGGATGAGGGGCACTTACTTTTCAATATCGCTAATATCGCATAAAGAAAGCGGGCACATTTCCGTCTTAGAAGTAAGGTGCGATGCGTTTTATATTCTGCATCCGTGCGTGAACCACCGTTTCAAAGCAATTTTCCGTCTTTTCCGAGCAAGCGTACTTAACTGAGCCTGCCAGTCTTTCTCTGTTTTCAGCGTTTCACATTAACCCTAAATGGGAAAGCGCGCCAGTAACTTTTGCACCAACGCTGATACGGTAAAACCGGTTCCCCCACCTCCTCGGTCCGAGGCGCAGGAGAACACCAGCCAGCCGATGCACAGCGCCCAGGCGAGGCGGTGGCAGGAGGCGTACAGTGCCGCAACCCATGGCGCAGGCAGCGCGTCTCCGTCGCCCCACGCCTTGGTGCAGAAAAGCACGGTGGCTCCACCCAAGAACAGCGCGGTCCACGCGGCCCCCTGGCACACCTGCGCACGGCGGTCAAGGTGAGCGGTGCGGTTGGCACGGAAATGCACATGGTGAGCGCCGTCAGCAGTAGAGAGTTATAGGCTCAGTGCTGCCAACCTCTAGAGCCGCTTCTCCCCCAATTTGCAACCAAAAATTCCCTAGATTTCCCTAGATACGAAATATAGTGTTCAGTTGTAAACTGTACCATTTTATATTTATGCGTAGTTCAGTAGCAAGTCAAGTTTTACCATGCAGCTACCCTGTTACCAGACGCTGGTAAGCAAATTAGCTGTAAATTTTAAATGAAGGATGTAAAATAAATAACTTCTAAATGAAGCTACAAGATAAACTGTAGCGCTCTTTGGAAATTACAAATTAAAGGCTCTATATCATGTCTTTTTTTTCACTGAAGGCAAGATATTATTCAACATGTATTGGCATGTTAAATTAACTGAATTTTTTCCTTCATGTTGCGTCGGTTTAGACTTCAGCCGAAGGATACCATGTACAAAATGCCTGGGCATCACTTGAGGAGTGTACGGAAACTGCGATATAAAAGCTGCTTGTTCATTTTCTGCAATTGCTCTAAAGGGTGGCTTACGTAACAGTTTGAGTCAATTAAAACTATGAAGCAGTGATTGGCTTTTGTATGCCTCTTGTGACCTCAACTCACTTTGTTCATCGTAATGGAACTTGAAATTATAGTTTATTATTTTGGAGGGTCTAACTTCCCAAAGCGACCCAGGCTATGAGGGATGATATAGTGAAGGGCTCCGGAAATATCGACCACCTGGGGTTCTTTACCGTGCACTCACATTGCACAGTGCATGGGCCTCTAGAATTTTGCCTCCATCGAAATTTGACCGCCGGGGCCGCGATCGAAGCCTCGTCTTTCGGATCAGAAGCCGAGCGCCATAACCACTGAGCCACCGCGGCGGGTGAACTGAGAATTGTTCCCTTAGTTAGGCTAGCTAAGATTTCTAACACGGCGCTCCTTTATAAAAAAAAATGGCGCCCTTGTTCTCTTATCAAAACAAACATGCAGATATGCTTACGAAATAGGAATTTCACGTCGTGCAGCGAGCTCCAAATACAGCCTGAGGAAGGGGCGCGCGTGTTCAGGGAAGACGGTGGTGCGCCAGATCGCATCAGCGGGTGCCACTAAACTTCGTCTCACAAGATGTTTGCAGCACTACGGAAGGTAGAGCTCTCTCGTCCAATCAGGACTGCAGAAACACAGAAAATAGTCCCTCGAATATTTGAGGAGTGTATGACTATTAATCAAAACAATAAGCATTGCAACTAAAAACATGGTTTGGACAGGTATATTTAAATGGTAGGGAGTGTTTCAATCACTGGTGATATTACCAGACAAAGCCCGTACGGACACAGCTCTGCGGAGGCCTGCTGCGAGGTAGTGATGCGTCGTCACTTTCCAACATGGCGTCGGTCGAGTCTGTTGTGTCTCCTGTGTGCTCTACACCGACAGTGCGCTGTTTCTCCAAGCAGGCGAAGCAGGTGGCTTCGCGACAACAGAGGAACTGATCAGAACTGGTTGCGACAAAAAAAAGTGGGGCTAGTCCCTTTGGAACGGGCGTCCACCTGTCCAAAAACAAACCAAAAAAAGAATAAAAAGACATCAAGCTCCACCTGCTAGAGGTAGAAAGAAGCCACCTGGACATCAGGTGGATCGAGCCACAGGCGCGTAGGAACACACTAATGTAGTGCGCGCCATCCTGATTGGACGAGAGAGCTCTACCTTTCGTAGTGCTGCAAACATCTTGTGAGACGGAGTATAGACACGTCAAGGCCCATACCCGTCCCACTACATCCGTGTAAAGGCTGGTTCACATGCATGCAAGCGACTGAGAATTGAGCAGCGCATCGCTGCGAAAAATTTGTAACTTGTTGGAACATCGCCGCATCGACTGCTGCAGCCGCGATGGCGCTAAACAGCTTTTGCACTGCAGCAACAAAGCGTTTTCACCTCCATGTGAAACACGGTTTACTCGAGCGCGCGGCGGTGTTGTGCGGGCCTCCGTCAGTTGTAGAGAAAAAACAACGAAAAGCTTGTGCTGTGTTAACAATTTCAGGGAGAAAGATAATAATTCTCCGAACAAATGAAATTTCCCTAAGTTACACAAAAAATCCCTTTTCCCCTTAACGAAGTCCAAATTCCCTTGTTCTAGGGAAAAATCTCTAGGGTTGGCAGCACTGTATAATAGGCTTATAGCAGAGCATGTAGCACTGCGTTACTGCGTTACTGCGTGAAGCGCCATCCGCTCCCGAGTCCCGACGCGGCAGGCGCGCACGCAGCTGACGGGAACGTGGCGCCATCTGGCGCCCCCGTGGCGTTTTGCGCACGCGCGGTGGCACCTCGGGGAGGCGGATGGCAGGTTGCGCTGTGCTGTAACTGTCTAATGAGAAAGATCAGCTGGTTCTGCCAAGGCCAGAACAGAGCTAAACGAGCGATGTGGGGAGAAATAAAACTCCCATGGTCCGTAGGGTGCGGCCATAAAGCAACGCGAGCTGCACAGTAGAACGGGAGGCAACCTGGCCGAGCATCTCATAGCTCGAGCGCCACACGGATGGTACGTAGAGAGGAAAGAAATGCTGCTCAAATTGAATTGATCGGTCGAAATTGTACCTGCCTTTCTCCTCCTTCTCTGTCGCCTGTGTAACGCTCTACAGCTGCACAGACTCAATGCGGATCAGACATTTACGTCCGCGTCAACCTGGCCATGAGATCAATGTGCAGAATGAACGTTGGAAAGAATGAATATGAACCATGTCAGTGAAAAAAAAAAGGAAATTCTTAAATGCATTACTGGTCTTCCTTTTGAGATTAGGGGAACGTGCTCAGCCCGCATGACGTAAGAATTTCAAGCCGACCTTCAGTTCCCTGCAGAAAACTGCAGTCTTAAATGTGCGCACGTATGGCGAGTTGCGACGAGAAGGTCGCGATTACAAGTCGTTTGTACTTTCCGGCGCGCGCCCTATATCGTTCATGATGAGTGCTTACACTTTCGCACACGTTTCGTATGGCGACAGTTTGCAACATGCGGTGGTAAAGGGTGAAATAAGGAGACATAGCCTCATAAAAGGAGACACTCCTGTTCCAAATTAATGCCTCTTTGAGACAGGTGACACATGAACAGCTTTACCCAAAACCTCGCTGTCCGTGCAAGAGCTGTCTGCACGTTTCGCACCTATTTGACCGGATCAAACCTAGACAGAAGGTATACCACTCAAATGAACAAAATTTCAAAAATGAATTGCAGTTAGTCTTGGTAGGTTCTTGCGTTAAGCTTAACCTACCGGTGATGCACGTAGGCATGAAGAAGGATTACGGATGAGAATTTCTTCAACCCAGCGTTGATGTGCTTGACGTCTAGTCACTAGATGGCGCTGCTGTTTACACGTGCCCCTGAGGAACGCTACGGCACGGCCAGCTAAAAGTGTCGTGTTTACACTATTTACACCGCACGCAACGCAGTAAGCGATATGTACAGTCAGGCCGGAATGAAACGCGAACACGCATATGTCTTACATTTCTGCTTTGCAGCGAGATATTCCTTTACAACCATATTGAATGCTCTCGTGACGTCACAAGGACATACACGGAGCAGCGTCGTCTGCTATCGCTGATGCAATGCCTGCAGCAGTCTTTTGTCCCCTGTACTTCTGCGGGCGATCGCAGTAGCAGCCGTCCCTCTTATATGAGCGACTGGTGCAGCAAGAGCGATAACAGTAACGTAGTTTTTCGGCAGAGTACGGTCACACTAGCCCGATGCGACGCCGATCGACGGTCAGTGGGCTGGTCGGTATGCAGATGTCGTCGCTGACACACTCGTACGTCACGCTGCAACCGCTGATGACGCCAGCACTACCATCAGCCGCGTATCGTAGTGGTGTAAAGAGGGAGCTTCGGTAAACGTTTGCCAGCGCCTGGGGAATCGCTAGGTGCACCCGCCGCGCCTTGCGTGCGTGGTGAGCGGGCATTCGTTTCGTGATCCTCGGCGCGGCCGTTTCGAGACGTAGACAGCTATGGCGTTCGTGCCGGATGCGCTCGTCGGCGACAGCCATGCAGTTTTTGCTTGCGGCTTTCGCCGTTTCGTCAGGAGCACGTGACTAGTGTCGTGCTCGTATTTTAAGTTTTTGCCGCGGCACTACAAGGATCCGCATCAGGCGCGCTTTGGGGACCGCCATCTGACAGCCACGCTGACGCGCTTGTCGGGCGTGCGCATTCTCAACCCCGAGGTAAGGGCTGAGCTACATAGTCGCAAGTTTTCTCGTGCATTGAGGACTCGCCAAATTGCGGCTCTTGTAACGAAACTTTTTTTTTTGCAGCATCGTTTTCTGGATATGCTTCTCGGAAGCCGAAGTCATTGTTCGCCGCGGACGCTGGGCCTACTGCTCACTGCGCCGCCACGTCGCTGTAGTTTGACGTTGAAGAGCTCCTCCAAACGGCCCTTTTCAGGGCCACTTCATTGCTTCCTGGCAGATTGCGGATATCCAGTCTCGCGGCCGTGTTCCCTCTCTTTGTCGAAATCGGCGCCAGACATCGAAACCCACGCTAGCCCTCGTTGAAGGGTTAAACGAATGCAGTGTGGCTTTAGAGAAGTCATGACTTGCACTTGGCTTAGCTATATCATTCACCCAGTGCAGTGTACCTTTTCTTCTTTAGCGACCTCTCACGCTTTGTCGAAATCGGCTTTAAAGCTCACGCTACGCCTCGTTGAATGGGTTAACCGAGTGCAGCGCCTAGCTTTGTTAGTTTGTGTTCTAGCCTGTAAACAGTGCACCTTTGTTCGCTCCTTACTTTTGTTCTTTTCAGTCGTTTCCTGAATCCGTCCAAAGAGCCGGGCTTGCCGGATGATTGTTCGCCGTGAATGGAACCACGAGGCGATGGCATCTGCATACAGCACGACTTTGTTCCCTCGTGTTTTTTTAAATAAAAACATCGAATGTCGTGGTACACTCTAAAAAAAAGGTAGTTGAGGTTACTACATTTTAGGGTAGTAACGACTGTCACATATATGACTACCTAGGTAGTAACTGTACGTAGTAACTGCAAGGTAGTAACGTTTACTACCTCTCAGTAACTGTACGTAGTAACTGCGAGGTAGTAACATTTACTACCTCTCGAGAGAAAACACCTTAAGAAATAATCTAATGACTTTTGACATTAGAATCGTATGCATATAAGATAGTAATAGTGCAAAATAAGAGCAAAAAAAAAACTAGAGCAAAAACAAAAAAGAAAAAAAAATCCTTGCTTTCAGGAGGATTCGAACCGCGGATCTTTGACTTTCTATGCTGAAGTTGTTTCCATACTTTCTATCCTACCACGCTAACCACTACGCTTTTTTTTTTATTTATTGCCTGACTTCGGCAAGAACCACAGTACACAAATACACTTACAGAGCGCAATGAGCAATAATTAACAACACTATCCGCCCGGGGGTGCGTGGCTTCATCATATTAAAACTCCTTAAGCGTCACCAAAGGCTCGACTCTTTCGAGCCACTCGGGAGCTTCAGGAGCAAGTTTCTGAACTTCAATATACTTATGCATGCACTCCCGAAAATAGATCCGTGCTGGCCGTGCATCAGGATCGCAATGATATCCTGCCATTCTGGAGCGCCAAATACAATGGAGGCCCATTAGCATAATGAGGTCGAATGGTGTCCCATCCTCACTCTCTACAGGCAAGTACCGAATACCATGAGCGTCGAGCGGAAATTCCTTTTTTAAAGTCCGTTGCAAGATGTCCCAAAAGTATACCCCCTCCCAACAGTGCAAAAAAACGTGGTCTATTGTTTCTGGTTGTTTACAAATTAAACAATGTGATCCCCAAGGTAGAAATAACTGCTTCCTTTCCAAGAATTCCTTTACTGGTAGTGTTCCGGTATGTAATTTAAAGAAAAAAGTTTTTGCACTTGGCGGCACCTGCATCGCCTTCACACGCTTAAGTACGTCGCGTCCCTGGCCTCCATTGTATAAGGCCCTGTACATAGGTTGTGGAAGAACTACATCGCACAAATCTTTATACAACTTCTTCCTGCTAACAGAAGATAAATATTCATACGAAAATCGAACAGACAGGAATCGAACACTCGCGACAACCTCTCTAAAGTAACCAAAAATACGTCCCGAGAAACTTTCGGTTGTGACAACAAAGTCCCGCAGTGCATTTCCGAGCCTTAATTGGCACACAGTGCGCAAAAACGGATCGCTTACATCGCGCACAAAACAAAATCTGCTTACAATCTGCCGCAGAAATAAGTGTCCCAGACTCAGGCCGCCATCCTTCACCCGCCTAAACAAATTGGTCCGGCTACAGCGTTCCCAGTCCGCAGCCCACACAAAAACGGCAAAGATCCGGTGCAGTCTCTGTACGTTCATCCTTGCACAATGCAACACTTGCATCACGTACCACAGCCTAGACATAAAAAACAGATTGCACACTGTGGCCCTTGCGAAAATTGAAAGGTGTCGCCCTTTCCACCTTTCCACCTTTTCACGCGTGGCTTGCGTCTGTGCTTTCCAGTACGAATCGCTATCGCGATAACCGTCCAGTGGAATGCCTAAGTACTTTACTGGGGTCGTCACCCAGGACACGTTTGCAAAATTGCCGGGCTTCGTTGGCCATTCTCTGTGCCAAAGCCCCAGGGACTTTGACCAATTCACTTTACTACCGGTGATCTTGGTGAATTCTTTTACGCATGCCACGGCCTCGGTTATACCTTCCCGGTTCACTGTGAACACCGCGACATCATCCGCATAAGCCAGCAGCTTAACTTCTGCTGCCTGTAGCTGGAATCCTCGAATTTTTTCACTTTCCATGATATTCAAACACAACGCTTCAATGTAAATGCAGAATAGAAGAGGGCTGAGGGGACAACCCTGGCGCACCGAACGCTGCAGGCTAATGGGGGCCCCCAAACTCTTATTTACAATTAATCTTGTCGTGCAGCTCCGGCACGCCAAGGCCACTCCCTCACAAATAATGGACCCTAAATTCACATGGTCGAGTATGCAGAACAGGATATCGTGCGAAACACAATCGAATGCCTTCTCAAGATCTAGCTGAAGGATGGCTACACAGCTATTTGTGTAATCACAACATTCCAGCACACACCTCGCTTTATGAATATTGGAAACAATAGAGCGTCCCTTGATCCCACACGTCTGGTGGGGACCGACTATATCCTGAATTACTGACTGTAGTCTACAGGCTAAAATCTTCATGAAAACTTTATAATCCACGTTTGTGAGGGCGATAGGACGATATGCTGTGACCTGCTTTAACTTTTCTGCGTCATCGGATTTAGGGATTAGCACTGTATGGGATTTACCATAAGACGGGGGCAATTCATTTTCTTTATAGGCTTCGTTAAAAACTGCTGTCAGTACTGGCACTATTTCGCGTTTATATGCTTTGTAAAAAGCGGCGCTTAACCCATCAGGTCCAGGAGATTTTCCCAGGCTCAAATTTTCTATCGCTTGCACGACCTCCGACGCAGTTATCGACAGCTGCAGCCTTTCTTTCTGTTCGTCATCTAATCGCGGCAAAGCGCCAAGAAACTTTTCCTTGAATGCGCTCACATCCACTTCTTGCTTTGCAAACAGCGCCTGATAATATTCAAGAAATGCCTGCTGGATATGCCCGCTTTCTCCAGATAACGCCCCGCCCCATTCAATCTGTTCAATGTGGTTTCGTTGAGCATGCGTTTTTTCCATTCCTAGCGCTCGTTTTGAAGGTGTCTCCCCATCAGCTATATCTTGCGCCCTAGCCCGCACCAGTGCGCCACGATAGCGTTCTTCGTCAAAGAGTTCAATCTTATTTTTTATTTTCCTAATGTCATCCATCCATTTGCCAGGCTCTTCGCTTTCTCTTTCGAGAAGTCTAGCTAGTAAAGATCTTAAATTGTCCTCCTCACGCTTCTCCTCTTGTCGTATGCAACTTGACCTTTCGATTGCTGCTATTTTTATTTGTTGTTTGCAAAGTTCCCACTGCTGCCATACTTTCAGTTCCCCGCTCGGCTTTAATTTACTGATTTCTTCGTTTACTTTCCTGCTAAAGATGTCGTCTGTAATGAGCTTATTATTTAATTTCCACATCTCCCAAGAAAACTGATTTCCTCGTTTCTTTGTCCCTATCCCACACTTCACTAAACAATGATCCGAAAATGATACCGGTACTACATTGTAGCTACTGCATTTTGAAATAACGTTCGGTGACACATAAATGCGATCTAGCCGTGCATGGCTTGACCGTTGAAAATGGGTGAGTCTCACACAACGCTCGCCTTCTAAACATTCGGCCACATCATCGAGGTTGCACGTGTCTATAATTTCTGAGAGTACTTCAGTGCTTCTGTCCCTAAATGCCCTTGCACTGGTTTTGTCACAGCCCCTCAGGACGCAATTGAAGTCACCCATTACGATCAGGCATTTCTCACAACTGAAGTGCTTTTGTACGCGTTGAAAAAACGCTGTCCTCTCATCCACCGCATTTGGGGCGTACACACAAATGATGCGCCAATATGTTTTGTCGTACAGGAGGTCAACCAAAACAAATCGACCCGAAGGACACGCCGTATATGCCTGAACCTCAAGTCCCGGTACATTCTTTACAAAGATGACACAACCCGCAGACGTTCCTACAGCGTGGGTGACAACTGCAGAAAACCTAGACGTGAAACGTCTCACCATGCTCCCGGTCTCCTCTTCCCCGTCAATTTTCGTTTCCTGCACTGCCAGGACGTCAATGTCGTGCTCATTTAAAAGGCGGTACACCTGGCTCTGCTTCTTCTTACTTGCCAGTCCCCTGACATTAAGTGTACCGACTTTCATGGGGAACGCATGAGCCATTTTAATGCAGAAGAAAGAGGCCGGGAACATGGTGCTTACCCGTCACGTCTAGCGCTTGGCTAGACGACATCGTTGACACCGGAGCCATCCGGTGCTGGTGCCAGGCCTGGCAGCGGGGGCGGCTTGACAAGCCGCCCCCGCTAACCACTACGCCACGCCACTTTTTTTTTATTTATTGCAGGTCTCTCCTCATGTCCACGTACTAATCTTACGCCTTTTTACCACTACGCCACGCCACCAGACGTTAACAGTCCACTTATGTGCCGTGATATGTGCAGCCACAGTTGTTTCTTCTTTTCATTGCGTGTAAATGTAGCAGCAGCATCTACATTCTCGCACGGGACAACAATGTTGTTGAGAAGGACCTTTCAGTGGCTGATGGCCAATGACATAAGGAAATCTTCTGTGTTAACGAAAAAGAGTCTCTGCTGAGTTTTTATTGTCGAAAGACATGAATACCCGACTTCGCGGTGACTTTCTAATGTGTCACAAGGAGTGCATGAACATGACATCAGAAACTCAACACCCATTTTTGTGCATCTTGTAGTAAACCAGAAGGAAAAGTGAGCACAAGTCAGGCACAATAGCTTGGGGTTGGTGAAAAAGTGCAATTAAGAAATCAAACTAAAGAGTGGAACACATACGCGCTGCGAATATTGTATTGAAAACAAAAAACAGCACTGGCAATTTTGTTAGATTTGCTGCCAATTAGGAAACCCTTTTCATTATATAAAAACATGGGGCATTGAGTAGCAATGTCACCGGGAATGTTAGTATACGTACATGTGCATATTCCGATCATCGATTTCCAGATCAAGGTAGTAATGGATACTACCAGGGTTATAATGAGGTAGTACAAGTGTAGTAACTGCCAAAAAAACGTAGTAACAGCAGAAGTTACTACCTTGTTACTACTTAATTTTCTTTCGAGTAGTAACAAGGTCGTAGCAACATAGTACATGGGTAGTAGGGGTTAAAACAAGGTTGTAACAGCAGCCGTTACTACGTTTTCACTACCTTTTTTTCTAAGAGTGTAGCGTCCAAGGATTGCTTCGACAACTCGGGAAAAATAACGAGGACTGCGCACGCCGTGTCGTCGCTGTTTAGTGAAGAGGCACAAAACGGATGTCGTCCTTACTAAAGGCGCTTCTCGGGGCCACCTCAGTGTTTCCTGGTAGAGCACGCGATTTCCGCCCCGAGCGCATGTCCCCCTCATTTCCAATCATTTGTAAGTTGCATTTCAATGAATTAGTAAATCAGTCAATGCACTTTATTTACCAGAAAAATCTGGCTGGTCACCCTTGGGTAAAAGCTGTGCACACAGCTTGACAAGGCCCAGAGGACCATTAGATGAGTTTTGAACGTAAGAAAAACAAGTTGCTACTCTAAAAGAACATGGAAAGTACACCAAACAACATAAGAGATACACATTATAGTAAAGAAAACACTTTGACAGCAGATACAGTATCAATTTACGCTATAATAAATACAAAAATTACGACCTTCAGCACTATGGCACGAAATATAAGAACAGCACATAAGGTGAAATAGAGAATTCAAGTTACAATAGTACAAAGAGATTAGCTGTTTACATATGCATAAAAGGAGTCCTCGGCTCCTTGGGCCTAAAATGGGCTGTGCGCTTATATAAGCATAGGTTCTTCAAATCCTGCAGAAGGTTTGAATTTGGAACTGCTAATATCACAGAAGATTTAGAAGAACTTCAGTTTGACGTAGATGGTGCATAGTACTAGAGAAAACAAACAATAGCGCCTACAATGACAAACAGAGAAGAACGATGCAGGACAAGCGGTATCCTGCGCTCTACAGTATGGAACTTTGTGACTGAAAAATGAACCTTGACGTCAGTGCAATATGAGTCTATAGGCTGTCTACAAAGCATTATTACAGAAAGAAAGAAATATTAGTGAATGTTGTGTGCGAGGCTTGCATATTACTCTGTATTTGTTTATTTATTTATTTACGTTACCCGTCAAGGCCAGTGGCATTACACAGGGGGAATGGTAAATATACAAAAACTGAGAGAAGAATACAGTTGATTACATGAATGTTAAACGGCGCCTGAATATACAATGTTAGCTAGTGCTACGCGGAACTGCTCATAATTTTCAGTGCCGGCAACTTCTGCGGGAAGGTGGTTCCGGTCGCATGAGATTCGCGGCCAGAATGACTGCGAGAAGCATTTCGTGTTGCATGACACACTTCCAACTTTGTGATCATTATCAGTGCGGCGGGATACAAAAATTTGCTGAAGGAGGAGGTGATCACGAAGAGCGGGATGATGGTACAGCTTGTGGAAGAGGGTGATACGAAACACTTTTCTACGCGATGTTAGTGATGGGAGGCAGATATTTGACTTCATAGTAGTTATACTCGCTGTGCGGTTGTAGTTAACAAGGATTAAACGCACAGAGTTGTTTTGCACCAGCTCAAGATCATTAATGAAGTTGTCATGAGCAGGGTGCCATACAGGTGTTGCATACTCCAGTTTTTATCGTATTAGTGTTTGATAAAGCAATAGTTTCAAATTAGAAGAAACGTTAAAAAAGTTGCGACGTAAGTAGCAAAGCATGCGATTAGCATTTTCAGTTATGTTCTCGGTATGAAGAGACCAGTTAAGATAATAAGTAATGTGGATGCCGATGCATTTATATGACGAGGCTGATTCCAACGAAATGTTATCGATGAAGTAATGAGGTGGGACGAAAGTTTTTCTATATACACGCATGTCTGCATTGGTTCATATATAGCTGCATTCACCATTCTTCGCATCAGCTCCCTTATTGTGTTGAGGTTTGGCTGAAGTCAGTGGCGGTCTCGTCAAGTAGCCCCCTGCTTTGTACGTTCACCTTGTTAGCGGCTGTCTTATTTCACACAATTCCACGTTCTACACGTTGATAGTTATACGAGCACAATTCGTAGTGATTGTCGAGGTATCGTATTTCAGCCGTGACCCCACCGTTGTCTTGCCATTACGGCGACAGCGGTGCCATTAACCTGCGGATGCGGTGGCCAGCAACCTCGTCGGGGGGAAGGGAGCCACCCATTCATGTCTTTATCCCCCCATGGGACACAGCGAAGCCAGCGAGGGGATCATCGCTTTTTGGCTTGACAAGGAGCGCTGACCAGCCGCCTTGAAGGCGGGGACTGAGAGCGGAACAAAGCCACTTCCCAGAACTGAGTAACGAAGGCCGCTAATCCCACTGGTGAAAAGTCCGGGCAGGTGCCTTGACCTTCGTGGACATGTCGGGGCGGGATATCTCAGCCGTCGACTTGTTTCCCCTGGTTGGATGGATGGATGGATGATAATGGCTTTACCCTTTGTACCGGGCGGTAGCTTTCGCCACCTAGCATATAATTCCCCCATTGTTAAGTTAATTTTCTTTTCCCTTTCTTTCCCTTGCGCTCTTACAATATCTAATCTGTCTATCCTTTTACCCTCGAAATTCACGCCTCCCTTGATTTCCGCCACCAATCCTCCAACCTCCCCTTCGTCAATGTCACGCTTTTCCCATCCACTCGCCCGTCCTCCCCAGCAAATCCCAGCGCTCTATGTTCGTTGCTGTCCCCTCTGGGAGGGCTGGGCGGAGTTTTGCGCACCTCAAAACCAAGTGTTCCATGGTCTCCGTTTCCGTTTTACAAGCAGAGCACAAAATATCCACTTCTTGAAATTTGGACCTATACGTTTTTGTTCTCAGAGTCCCTGTCCTAGCCTCAAAAAGAAATGAATATTGCTCGCGTAAACGTTAACATTCAAAGATTGAGTAATGGTATAACATGTATACCTTTCGCCATTTATTTTTCAATAACAAAGCGCACAAAAATTTTTCTGTAATTAAAATAAATAAAAAATTGTTTGTATTTTTTTTTTATATACAGCAGTCTGCCCGCTCCCCGTATAACCACTCTCTGGGCCCGCCACTGACTGAAGTAATGCAAAGTTGTTAGTGTTGGTTATTTCTCTAAAAATGACGCAAACATCAGCGAATAGGTGAATATGAGAATCCATAAGAGAGCGGGGATCATTAATTTTAAATCAGGAACAGTAGGAGTCCAACAACTGAACCTTGTGGAACTCCGGAAGACACCTCTGTAAAACTGTTGTTATAACCGTTAGCAAAAACTAATTGTGAACGATTAAGTAGACATTCATCCATATAAATAAGTTACAGTCAATATTCAGGTGTTTTAGTTTGTGAGGCAAAAGATTGTGACATACATTGTCGAAAGCCTTTGAAAAATCCAGAAATATACAGTCAGTTAGTGATGATTATTCTAGAATACAGTGCAATGCATGTGTAAACTAGCCTTAGTCGCTTTGGGACGTAAAACCCCATAAACCAAACCAAACTATATTAACTGTGTTCCGCAAGAGTAAGGTTTTCGAAAACCATGTTGCGCTGACATAAAAAAGGAGTTCAATGAAAGGAAGTTAACAAGATTGGTGAATATTATATGTTTGGACATTTTGGATGAAGTACTGGCAAGGGATATGGGACGATATGCTTTGCTGCCGCATTTGTAGACTAGTAACCACCTTTCCGATCTTCCACTCAGTAGCAGCGTTGACTGGTCAATGCTGGAAAAATTTGGTTAGTATAATGGGCGAATAAGCTGCAGTGCTTTTTAAGAACTTTGCGTTAACGCAATCATAACCTGGAGCGGAATGAACAGGAGTCCACCAATAAGCTTATTCACACCAGTAGGAGCAACAGTTATAGGTGGCATGAAAACACATTCGAAGTGGTGAGTTGTAGGCATATGTATACATCAGATATGGCTTGTAAAGTTGTCAGTGAATGCGCGGATAAGAATCATGGCGCAAATGTCGGAAGGAATGGGGTCGCCTAATGGGTCAGATAAGGCAAAGCTATCGTCGGTGGAAGAACTAATGACAAGCCAGAATTTTTCACATTGGTGGTTAGATGTGAGTGGATATGCTTTTAGCTCTTTTGAGCGCCTGAACATACATGTTGGAAGCCGCTGAATACGAAGTCCATCGCTCACTAGTTGGCGAGAACTTTGCGATGCGGTAGAGGCTTTCTTTTTGTTAGATAAACGTTTAATGTGATTATTACACAAGCGAGCTATTGAGTGGGTGGTAACAGTGCGTTGAGGAGTGTATTGTTCTGTGAGTTCGGTTCCTATAGCTGTCAACCAGCTCCAGTTGGTCTGAACGCTGCGGAAATCAAAGGTATGGCAAAGCATCGATAAAAAAAATAGTTCATTATTTATCGCCTGAAAATTTGCTCCGTTGTAGTCTCGTATTATTACTTTTTTCTTTTTGTTAGTGTTCGGAGTGGCTAGGTTAATGTCAAAGTGCATTAGGAAGTGGTCGCTGATGCCTGGCAGACATGTAATAGGTGAGACTAGGTCAGGTCGATTTGTCAGGATTAAATATAGCGTATTCGCCGCGTTAGCTGTTATAGTCGCTTGTGTGCACAAATGCACTAACGAGAATACTGAGCGCACATCTAAAAATTCGCGTCTTTGAGACGAGAACGCTATTCCTGAGACGAGTTGGTATTCCATGTTATGTTCGAAAAAATTAGATCGGCAAATAAAACAATACTAAGATAGATCATGGCGCTTTGTTTTTAAGAGTTTCCATAAAGAAGTATGGCAACAGATAGGGAAAGGCTTAGGTGATCGTGATCGAGGAGGTTAGAGTGAAATATAGTGCAACAGCTTGAAACAGGTCTCCACATCATTCGTATATACTAGGACACTGCAGGAGCCCAGACAAAGCAAAATGTCAAAACACAAATTACGTTATAATTGAGATCATGGCAGGGAAGTGGATGAAATGTAGCTAAAAGAAGATTGTAAACCGAAACAAAGAATGTAATGAGCCAGAAATATGCCTATCAAAGAAAACACTACATTCAGAAAATGTACAGCATGAAATAAATGTGCAGCACAAGGGCAGCGTACAGGTCTTTATCAAAGAATTTACTTTTGTTTATTTACCACTTCCTGATGGTATTAGCTGGGTAAAGGCATTGTCAAAATGATCATAATTTTCACTTTTGTTTGCTTAGGAGAACGTTAGAGCAATACGAACTTGGTTCATAAATGCACTTAAAATATTGCCATAAATCATCGTACTCTTCGTCCTGGGCCGCAAGTGCTGGGGCTTCATGAGATAATTATTATATGGTGCATTAACAAAAATTTCAACGTGCCGTCAGCATGTAAGGATTTTATACTGGCGCTGAAAAAACCGCATTTTTTAAATTTTCACTGGCAGGAGGGAGTAACTTTCTTGACTGCGCTGCTTTGTTCCTAAGTAAATGAAAGACGTGTATGCTGACCTCTTACACCTGTTTTGCAGCAAAAACAATTCGAAAATATGTAGCGTAAGATATAACACTAATGCACTGTGAAGCTTTATGCCTTATTGGTCCAGTAGAGTGGACAGCTGGGCGAGTTAATTGGTGCACGATTGTAGAAAGAAAACCAGCGCAAAGGAAGGGGACACAGAACTGGGAACACAGAATACAGGAACACAGAACACAGCGTCGTCCTGTGTTCCTGTTCTGCGTCTCCGTCCTTTGCCCTTGTTTTTTTTTCCTTAGTTGGCCATGCACTTGTGGCAATTTAAGTGCACTTCCTGTGAATTTTGCACAAAAGTAGTGTATTTTTGCATTCACCATTTTTACACACTGTGTTGTTTTATCTTTCGGTCACTTCAGAAGAGAGGAGTTGGTATAGAAGTAATTTACTTGGAGAATACAAGGAAATATATCTTGCGATGAATTTTCTCATATTTTAATTCTGCCTGATGGGAATGCATTACGCGCCATACGGTGTTGCTCAGAACCACGGTGTAAGAATATATTTCACATCTTCATAGAAGCATTCAACAATGTGGTCATCATGGCTTGATGTAGCCATGTAGGTCTGCACCACCTTCAGCTTGTACCTCTTATTAAGCCTAATTATTATAGCTGCCACCCTGTCGTTGATACTATAAATCTCCTCTATGTTGCCAGCTATATCCTGATTGATGAGAAATCCCATAAAGCCTAAACCTAAATGTATTCAATGTATTCAACACCTAAATGTATTCTTACACCGTGCTCAGAACCAAACACCCAGGGCTCTAAGTGGGGCAAAGCATGTATCATATGTGGAAGTGCGAATATGGTTGTGGTGCGCTGGGCGTCTTGCATGCACAGCAGGAAGTGCTTTTTGTCTAGACCATCCAGGAGGGAATGTACAAGGATGGAGGATAGTACAAACGCTAAAAAAAAAGCTAGCTGGGGCTGAAAATGCATTTTTGGTTCTAGAAAGTACCAACGTTGGGGAAAAGCAACCAGTTTTGAGCGCTTTGTAAGAATAATGGAAGGTTCTGGGAAGCGGAGGCAGGGCTGTGTACGGCGCACGCGAGGTCGCGGGGTCACGGTGTCCCGCGAGGTTAAATTCTTCCACTCGCCACTGTCGGTATTCAGCGAAGATAACGATGGGACGCTTTGCGGTTCCGTTCTAGGAAAGACGCTTCGCAGGGCACCGCAGAGGAGGCAGCCTTCTCTCTTGTCCGTCTATCTCTCCGGTTCTGGCAGGGGAGAGGGACAATAGTCGCGGGCGAGAGCGAAGGGGGGCCCCCACCACATGAATGGAATTAGAAGAATGTCACTGGTGCCTCCACTACGGCTCAGCTCGTACTATTCTGGCGCAGCCTTAGTTGCTGCGTTTCGCCGTAATCGCTTGTCAGCGAAGTGAACACAGCATTGTGCCTTCCCGTGAATAGCAGAAACAGGGACGTCGCGGCCACATCGGCATTCGCAGGATAGCGCCGCGCTGTCGCTTATTTGCTCGCTGATCCTCTGACAACTCAAATAGTCTTCCTGTCGTGGCACGCCATCCATGGCTTACGACACCACGCCTGTCACTCCCCTTCGTACTTCAAGCGTTTCTCTTCTTGCTATGAAAGTATTAGCCGTTGCGGCCACCAATTCAAGCAGCGAGAAAAATTTCAGCGCCGCAGGATTCGTAATGAAAGAGCGCCGCTCTTGTTTCAATCAAGCCATCATCAATGAACAACTTGCATATCAACTTAGTGTGACAAATCTATACCTTTATGCGTTGTGTCTTGTGTACATTCGCAAACTGTGATCTTGAATGCGAGGTCAAAATTTGAATGTCATTGAAATAAACTCATTTTCCTGAAATTCTCTTTTTGTGTCGTCGCCGCTTTGCAGGTCGGGCCGGGCACGAGCGTGCTCAGGGTCCTTCAGTGTCGGGCCGGGCTTCCTGTCGGTAGGTTAAGTCCCGGGCCGGGCGCGGGTTCGAAATTGCGGCCCGTGCACAGCTCTATTCAGAAACCTAATCACATTTCCTTTTGTGAAAAAAGAGCTATGTGCAGAGTTTAAATGGTGCAAGTATGAAGCTACAATGAAGTCAATTACAGACTTCTGTACAGAGGAAATTCAAGAGCATGCTATAAGGCCGCCGCGGTGGCTCAGTGGCTATGGTGCTCGGCTGCTGTCCCGAAAGACGCGGGTTCGATCCCGGCCGCGGCGGTTGAATTTCTTTGGAGGAGAAATTCGAGGCCCGTGTACTGTGCGATGTCAGTGCACGTTAAAGAACCCCAGGTGGTCAAAGTTTCCGGAGCCCTCCACTACGGCGTCTCTCATAGCCTTAGTCGCTTTGGGACGTTAAACCCCATAAACCAACCTAAACCAACCATGCTATAACGTGATGCTAGTTTCCTCAATCACAACTTATGCAGTCAAGTATTCTTTCGTTTTTTTTACTCAACAGACATGAAATGTCTGAAGATGAATATGTACCAAACACATCGTAGCATCAGTTGTGATGCCTGAAAAAAGTTGTACTGCAACATATTAATGCTCAATTCTCGATAAGCAGGAATACTGAAGGGGAATAAAAACAGTTTTCTTTTGTTCGGGCTCACGCACCTGCTCCAAACATATTCTTTATACATAGCAATAAAACATTAAATAACTGTTTAAGAAGCCTTTTGGTTAAAAGTATAGCTAAGTATGACTGAAAGGAGTCTGCAAGAAATACACAGAAGCAGGTATGCAGTGTGACAGCGCAGCGCGACAGGTGCGCTTTTTAATCTCGCGCGCGCTCTGAAGAACATGGGTTTATGGTTTATTGGGGTTTTAACCTCGCAAAACGACTCAGGCTATGAGGGACGCCGTAGTGGAGGTCTCTGGAATAATTTCGACCACCTGGGGTTCGTTAACGTGCAATGACATCGCACAGTAGACGGGCCTCTAGAATTTAGCCTCCATCGAAATTCGACCACCCCGACCGGGATCGAAAAAAAAAATCAGCGGCCGAGCGCCATAGCCACTGAGCCACCGCGGCGGGTCGAAAGACATGACGGGGACACGCCGAGGAGGCAACGCTGCAGTGCACGCTGCCTCCTTGCCTCTCGGCTCCTCGCGAGCAGCCCCGTCCGCTGACGAGCGGTGGCGGGGAAAAATCTAGGGAAAACATGCCTGTCTCCAACCGGACATGACGTCATTAAATATCACGTGACCTCTGACGTAACGCGCATGACGTCATATTTTTTTGACTAATCACCGTTTCCAGCCTACCTACCCGCAAACGCTTGTCTATTCACACCTCTTAGCGTATGTAAATAGCCGTAGAGCGTAGTTTCGGCTTCAGTGACCTCAAAACGACGACTGCCTACTTCGCAGGACGCGCGTACAATAAGGGAGAAGTGCCAATGAGACCCGGTCTGCACAGCAGATGTTGAAGGTCGGCACCGGAAGCAGACGTCGGCGTCGACTGTGGACAAGAAATATGGCTGTTTTCATTAATGAAAGTGGTATCCAAATATATTTTTACGTAAAGCGATTAAAGTCAACGATTGGAGACATCGGAGGAAGCAGATACAATGAGCAAGAAGCGCCGTACGTACGCGAAGCGTTCCCCAAGCAGGGGATAGTAGCATCGGCTGTTATTGCACTCATCGTTGTGTAAAGGAGTCAAACTACAATTTCTAAGCAAGAGTAGATAATATTTAAGATATGTAGACCCCCACCTTAAGCAAGAGTAGATAATATTTAAGATAAGTAGACACCCACCTCGCGTCATGCCAAGGAGACGACCAGTACTGTTTGTGCACAGCTATGCAAACAACCTCATCGCGGAGCTGCAGTAATCGTCAGCGTCGCATCCCTGGGAGATTTTGCGCACGCACAGTAAATGCTGTATGATGCACTATTAACTTGAAGCGCTCATCTAAGGCGGCGGCGGGTATTCGTCGTAGCGGGCAGTGAAACATTCGAGGCGCAATGGCTTCTGCCAGCGGCTTAGTTCCGAAAGGAATGTATGTTCTACTCACAGACGCATAAATGCAGCGGGGAGGCCGTCGCATTTTGCACTTTTCTCTGCTCCTTTCGTGCCGCAGACTTACTCTGGTGTCACCATCTGATAATTTGAGTTTAATTACCGAGCCTACCAATAGAGGGCAAGAACAACCAGCGACAGAGCGCCACGCCCTTCACGGCGCACATCGGTGAAGGCATGCACTGCCCGTGCTGTTTTTCACATGCGCGAGCACTTCACTGCTTCTAAGTTTAAATAATAGAGCAGGGGTGCACCGATTTATTTTTCCTCAGTAATCAGAAAATAGGCGCCACGAGCAAGTCTGCTTTCCCGAGGAGAACTAAGCGCGTACTAAAATGAAGGCTCCCGAAAAGAAAACATTGAACAACATTTTAATTTGCTAAGCTAAAGAAAAAAAACTTTTGGAGCAACCGCCGTCCGCGGTGAGCAAGCAAGCACCTCAACGCAACCAACAGCGCGCAGCAGACGACGTGGGGTGTGTGTGCCCTTGGGACGTCAGCGATCAGAGTTTGCCAGACTAGCATGCAGCTCGCAAAAGAAACGAAAAAAAAAATCGTTTTAAACATATCTGCCGCACAGAATGAACTGAAACTTCGAGGAATTTTAGTTTAACGTGTTGAGAATTATCTGTAATAATCAGGTCATGCGCGAAAATAGGCTGTCATGGCCCCTTTAAGGAACATTGGCTTTCACATCCTCTTAGGTATTTGTGTTTTGGTGTCTTGCGCTGAAGCCTCGGTTCCTATCCCCAGGCGTTCGAGTATACGGCTCTTCCATCGCTTGGGTGCGTTAACTGCTGTGTTTTTAGGCGATTCACTGGATGAATGCAAAGAGCGAATACATAAAATCAATACAATTCTAAATTTCCAAACCTTCGAAAAATATCTCGCTTATCCCCATGTATCGTTGCTCGGTTATTTGCTAAAACAAAAGCGCAAAATGAGACCGTTTCTTTTTTTGTTTTGAAGCCGATATCTGTTTTGATTTGTACTTATTTTTGCATACTTCCGACTCTGGTTTCAAGCATGGCATCGGGCTCTAACTAAATTTATGGGTAGACAAACGGATAAGGGACCAGGAATGATCGCTGCAGGCAGCAGCGAAAAATTATATTATAGTTTCGGAATAATGCGGCGCACTTCCTTGAGGCAGCCGCTGCACGGAAACGATGAGCGAAGACCTAGTACAAATCATTCCTTCATGGTCGGTCCTGAACGCCGCCGTATAATGCTCTGATAGGTCACACCAATGTTGAGTTGCACTAAGTCATGAAGCCTAAATCTGCTGAGAGCAAAATTAGGCAGCGGAGCCTATCGAATCCTTGTTAGTTTGTCATGTACTACTCATCAATAAACGTATTTTTGTTGCTTGGCCAGTCTAGGCTTTTCTGAGTAATTTCATTCCACCCAGCATAAAAACGACAAAACAGTCACGCTCACGTTCTGTGATTTATATTGTGCGGGGTTGAAAGGAAATAAAGAAAAAAAAATATTGACAGTCGTACACAAAAGATGGATCGTCAATTCGCTTGTATAGGAGAGTTGAAATCTGGGTTAGTTGGTACATACTTATAAAAAAACCAGCCAAAAGACGGGGACAAAGGAGAGACGATGCAAACACGACTGGTGTGTTTGTACATCGTTTGTATAGGTTGAACTGAACAAATATACACTTCTTTCGAAAAAAATCAAATGAAAGAAATTTAGACGCGTAGTTATTTTGAGTTATCGAATTTATAAGGAAGCGTAGAGCACTGTGATGTGCGGGGAGGAAAAAGTAAGTGTGACCCGGACGTGACTCGAACACGCAACCTTCTGATCTGGAGTCAGACGCGCTGCCGTTGCTCCACTGAGTCTTTTTTTTTCTTCAACATGGTATTTATTACAGTGATGTAATGTTCTATGTACATGAACTATATACAAGCCATTATGAAAACAGTGGTAATCAATACATATTCAAAAGAGATACACTAGAAAAGGGGCAATGCAGAGCACATCACTAATAGTGAGTGCCACTCCGGTTCGTACTCAGTCTGGGCATACACGTCTCTTAAATGAACAACCATTCGACTGAAGTGATCCTTTGTAGACAGAACAGGTTCACAGTGTCTGTCCATCATGCGGGTTTTCCAGAGGCTGTGCAGTCCAATCAGAAAGAACATGTCCAGGGGTTCATCAACAAATGGCAGCGCAGTGAGATAGCGAACAGAATGTGGAGTCAGATGAATTCTTTTTTTAAATGTGCGTTGCAGGATATCCCAGAAGAGTACTGCATCTTTGCCACTGATGAAACAATGCTCAATTGTTTCTGGTTCATCACAAAGGCGGCAATTAACGGTAGACACAAAAATGCCCTTTTTATCTAACCGTGTTCTAACGGGCAACGTACCGGTGTGTAACTTAAAGAAAAAGGTCTTTGTACACGGCGAGATTGGCATCTTACGTACTCTTTTGAGTACGTCATGCCCCGGTAAACCAACATACAGAGAGCGGTACATGGGCGGAGGGAAGAGCATACTAATCAAATCCTTATACAGCTTTTTCCTCGACACTGAAAAAAGGAACTCAGGAGAAAAACGAACAAGTAGGAAACTGACAGCCAAATACACCTCTTGCATTATGCCCCACAAACACGGACGGTCACAAACATTGGAAGACACAATGAGGTTGGGTAAAACATGAACTAAATTTGTTTGCAGGAATGAACGTACTATTGTGTGTGTAGTGTCACGGAAAAACATGAAACGTGACACTATCTGTCGGACATACAGGTGAACTAGACCAAGGCCGCCAGCGCTCACAGGTCGAAAAAGGTTATCACGCCTCATGGATTCAAAAGACGAATCCCACACAAAAGTAGCGAAAACCCTGTGAAAACGCTGGATAGGAAGTCTTGCGCAATGAATAATTTGCAGTACATAATATATTTTAGTGGCGAGAAACAGATTACAGGCGGTCGCCCTGCCAAAAATTGAGAGGCCATGGGGGACAAACGTTTGAGCATAGCGCTGAAGAGTTGACACGCGGTCTTTCCAATAATGTGCGCTATGCTTATAGGCACTCAGAGGGACGCCAAGGTACTTTGGTGGCCTGCATGTCCATGTTATACCAGCATATTCAGCAGGTGTCGAACCCCAGCTACCAAACCAAAGACCGCAACTCTTAGAGCGATTAATCCGACTTCCTGACACCGAACCAAAGTCCTCCTTTAAACGAATAACCTCATCGATGCTTGGCTTATCAGTACAAAAAAACGCAAGGTCATCTGCATAAGCCAATACCTTCAGTTCATGGCCCATTATTCGGAAACCATTCACAACTCTACTGTTTATAACACTTATGCAAAGTGGCTCCAAGTATAATGCGAACAGGAGCGGAGACAGTGGGCACCCTTGTTTCACCGAAGACTGAATTGGGACTGGTTGCGAGAGACAGCCATTAACAATCAAGCGCGTGGTACAGGATTTGTAACAAAAGCGTATGCCAGTAGAAAGTATTGAACCGAGATTAACGTGATTTAAAAGTGCAAAAAGAAATTAATGGCACACTCGATCAAATGCCTTTGCCAGGTCAATTTGCAGCATTGCTACTTGTTCTTGAGCGTCACTGCAATACTGCAACACCGTACGCGCTACATGTAGGTTAGATTGTATTGATCGTCCCCGCAAGCCACATGTTTGATGAGGCCCAATCAAAGTAGACATTGCGAGCTGCAGCCGATTTGACAGTACTTTAGCAAAAATCTTATAATCTACATTAGAAAGCGTGATTGGTCTGTAGCAAATCTACAAATCGAAGTTTTTCCTTATCCTCGGTTCTTGGTTTTGCTCCACTGAGTCAATGAGGGCAATCTGCACTTCAGAGTTGTTTTCAGGGCGGAACAAGGGGCGCACATACCGCATATACTCTTTGAGGTTTGAGGTAAGGGCCGACGAATAACATGAGTTCGCAAAGGGAGGTCAGGGTGTAGCAAGCAAGGAGAAAACTGACGGTGCGAGCATGAAACTTTATGCGATAAATCTCCGATACCAGTGGTATTTATGCTCGATGATTGCTTTGATGTTTTTACTCTAATGTATTTACTGGCAGGGTGGAAATGGGGTAGGGAGGTGTGTACAGGGTGACGTCGGGTCAGCGTTGCCATCTGGTGAAGTTCGCCACCAGATTTCAAAAATTTGGTGAAATTTTAGACCTCCTGGTGTCGAAGTAGGCGAACTACTACACCAGACAAAAACTGGTGATATCTGGGGAAAACCACTCTGCCGAGACAACCAACTACCGACACTGCTCGTCCGCAGAAGGTGCAGGTTTCGCGAGCGAAAAAGGCGCGTGGGTAGCCCACTGCTGCCGCCTGAGTGTGGCAGCCTCAGTCTGCTGCGCTTTCAGCGAACTGCCCACGAGCTCCAGGAATTTGCTGACATTTTCACTTATTTCATCGTTTCCTAGGATGGGGCGCTTTTGTGCGAATCAATCGGTGTGGCTGGCGAGGTTCCGTCGCCTGCCATGAGAACGCCCTGGGTGAAAAACTCTACAAAGAACTGGCATTGTATGCACTGGCCTGTCTTTCGAGCCCAGTGTCAAATGCGGTGGTAGAGCGGGTCTTCAGCCAAGTCACGTGTGTGAAGACGAAGTACCGGAACAAGATGTCACTGAAAACTTTGGATGCCATTGTACGGATTCGCACAACGTTGGCCTTCAGGGAGATGTGCTGCGTGAAATTTGTCATCACAGACGATATGCTACGCAGATTCCGTTCAGACGTCTATGACGCTAAAAGTGATGATTAAAGGCTAAACGAAATGATTCTATGTTATTAATAAAATGAGTGGTCGAAGAAGACTGACATTTGTTTTTTTTAATGTAATTTTAGTTTCTGGTGAAATCTGGTGAAAAATTTACGAGGTTCTGGTATCGCCGCCACTTTCCAATCTGGCAACGCTGCGTCGGGTTAAGGGCGGGGTGGGAAGATGTGGCTAGTTGGCAGTGTTTCTGAAAGGCAGATGACATTCCCACTGCGTATTTGAATTCGATTGGGCCGTCGGTTTTTCGTTTCGCTACTGTGTGGGCTTCTAGAGGAAGCTTTGTGGAGGGTAGAGATAAGTGGAAGGCGCTTCTGGAGGGTGTCTTAGGTGGGGGTGGATTGGGGAGGTGGATCAAGCTTGTCGGTAGGTGGTCATTCCCCTAGCTACCAGTGGAGAGTTGGCGTGTTGCTTCTGGAGAGGACGGCGGCATGTTCACCAAGTGTCACTGTTACTCCTACCGCCGTGAGAGAGAGTTATGGAAAGAGGAGACAGTCTACATAGGGTGGGATCTGCGCATTACAGGCGACATTTTCTTCATCTAGGAGAAAATAAAAATTCAGGGGGCACTTTGACTGTCTAAAGTGCGTAGAGGCGAAAGCGTTTTCCGCACCATTTTCGCTGCTTCTGTGGCACTGGTGGCGTCACATATAATTGAGTACTAATTACTAAGTGATGACAAATCACTAATTAATTGTTAATTATTGATTAATGCCTGAATACTAATTAACTGCTAATTAATGACATTTAAGCTTCGCCTTTAGGAGTGGAACGCGACAGCGTGTTGTAGCGCTGCCAGGCAGTCCACGGAACGCCACCACCCGTTCGGCGCGATGCCTTGCCCTTTGGACGCAACGCTTTTTGAGGAAAGGAAATGGCGCAGTAATTCTCTGTCTTCTCGGTGGACACCTAAACCGCACCGTAGAGGAAGGGAGAAAATGGGAGTGAAAGAAGACAAAGAGGGCCCGTAATGAAGAAAATGAAAATTGTATGAGTGAAAGAAGACCAAGAGGGCCCGTAATGAAGAAAATGAAAATTGTATTTGAGGAAAGGAAATCACGCAGTAACTCTCTCACATATCTCGGTGGGCACCCGTCAAAATTCAGGGGGGAACTTTTTTGAGCTAAAGTGTGGTCACTGATATGTGGTTAAGATGTTAAGCTTCGCCTCTAAGAGTGGAACGCGACAGCGTCTTGCAACGCTGCCAGGGAGTCCAAGAACGCCATCGCCAATTCGGTACTACGCCTCGCTCGTCGGTAAATTGGTTTTTGAGGAAAGGAAATGTATCTGTCTCTCATCCCTTACAAAAATGGATGTCGAGTTTCTTTTGAACATGTATGGGGACCCTAATGATTTTAAAGGATCTCTATAGAAACTCGCTGTCTATCGAGTCAGCTCATTAATTAGTCTATTTACTCTTTAATGAGACCTAAATATAAAATATTGCTCTGTACGCAGTCAACAGAGATTCTTTAGAATTGGTTCTATAAGAGTTCATAATGAGTTAAATTTTATAGAATTTTTTTCTTGCCTTCACTATATAAATGAACTCGCTCCATTCGCAGTCAAAACAAATTCAATAGAATTTCCTCCGTAAGACTTTATAATGAGTCGAATTTTATAGATCTTGTTTTGTACCTTCGCTATATGAACTCGCTCCTTTCGCAGTCAAAACAAATTAAATAGAATTTCCTCCGTAAGACTTTATAATGAGTCGAATTTTACAGAGCTTGTTTTGTGCCTTCGCTATATTAACTCGCTTCGTTGGCAGTCAAAACAACTTCTATAGGAATGGCTCGGTATCGCTTCAAAATGAGTCAAATTTTTTAGAGCTTGTTTCGTGCCTTCGCTAAATGAATTCGTTCCTTTCGCAGTCAAAACAGAATCTGTTGCATTCTCTCCGTAAGACTTCTTGAGCCAAATTTTATAGATATTGTTCGCAGTTTTCACTATATCAGCAAGCATATAACATTAAATTTTCGAAAGGCACCTCTGAATCGACGACCGATCTCAAGAAAAATTTGGCAGAACACAGCGGCAATGTATTCGTTTGCTTTCTTGAGTAAAAAAGCAACCTCACCGCCGTTACGATCACTTGATTGGTTGGTTTATGGGGTTTAACGTCCCAAAGCGACTAAGGCTATGAGAGACGCCGTAGTGGAGGGCTTCGGAAATTTCGACCACCTGGGGTTCTTTAACGTGCACTGACATCGCACAGTACACGGGCCTCGAATTTCTCCTCCAAAGAAATTCAACCGCCGGGGCCGGGATCGAACCCGCGTCTTTCGGGTCAGCAGCCGAGCACCATAGCCACTAAGCCACCGCGGCGGCTACGATCACTTGAAATCTCCAGAAACTGGATCAACAAAGCGTACAAATACCTGTAACGAATATTTTTTTCTTCCTCATTGAAAGACAAAATATGATCAGCTCTCACTACTGACTAATGAGCATGAATTGGAGTAGCCTTGTACATCGTTGTCATTGCATTCGCCTTTTTTCGAGTTCTTGCTGATTTGTGTCTGCACCAGTTGTTTCCTATTTTTTTTCTTTGGCGAAAAAATGGGCCTTCTTACCGTAGCGTCCTGTCTATAGCATAAACGCCGCGCACGTGCTCTACCACGAGCAATGTTTGCCGACCAAGCACACGACGCACTGTGCGACAGTAATTCGGTGCAGTATTAGCAGAACATTTCCAAAACTTCGTAAGTCACCTTTCCAGCATCGCAAAAACACTTTTACCATGGCGTTGCGGCTCGCGAGGGTCGGGAGTTGGGTGCAGCACTGATGCCTGGCAAAGCTGCGTTTCACCGTTCCGTCGCGACTGCAGCGTGGTGACGGTTCATTTCACCAGCGAAGAAATGGCTTGACAGAGTTGCGCCTAATTCCTTTATCGCCGCAACAACACAATGCAGAAGCGTGCACAAGAGGCGCGCGACATTTTTCGGACAATATATTTCTCCAGCGCTGCACCCGATTTCTGCCCCCCCCCCCCTCTTAAAAAAAAGACCTCAATGGTAAAGACCCCTTCCGCTGTAAAGAGAAGCTGACTTCGTGAGTTTTGCAAAAGAATAAACTTGTAGTTGAGACGGGCAGCCGCTACAGTAAACAGGCCATTATTAAGATTATGTTCCTAACGTGCTTTTTTTATCTTCGCTAGTGTCTGTAGACATAAATTAATAAATATTGTTTGTTTTAAGCGCTTCCCACATTTTGCAACAGACCAGCTATAAGGCCTACAAGTCAACTTCACTGTGTGACGAAAATTCCTTTACCATGCTGGCATGGCCCCACTTTGAGTATTTAGTCGTTAGGTGCATATTAACTCTATGTTAGGTGCAATGCTGGCGTTTATAGTCCGAGCAGATGTGCGCGCGCTTCATGCGGACGCCTACCGCGCAGTCTGATAGTCGATCCTCGACTCAAGGACGCTGAACCAGGCGTTGCCTTCTCAAGGGAGGCAGATGCGTCTAGAACCACGTTGGTAGAAATGCCAGCACTTCTAATTATGAGTCCTGCCGCACAGAATGAATTTCGCACCCCAGAGTTACCGGCTCTCCCAAGGAAACCGAAACTCCCTCCAGGAGCAGCGGCAAAAAATAAAAAAAGGGACACCGAAGCCAATCCAGTCCAATCTCAAAGTCGTCAGCAGCGGCGCCATGTTCTTTTTGTCATAGGCCTGCTGGGTGGCGTTTCGGGCGTAGTTTTTTTTTTGTTGCTGTTGTGCCTTGTGTGGTGTTTTCGTGCTGTGGTTCTTCGAATGTGCTACAAAATTGGTGCGTGACCTGCGCGCTTCGAAAGACCTTCTGAAGCACCTGAAGTTCTTCTGAAGATAATGGACGTCGTATTGCGCCCTGGACCACGCCGTGACAATGCCGGCAACAACGTGGAAGAACGAACGACCTTGTGTGATTGCTTACGAATGTGAGCACAGTTCTTGAAATGATCTTCCAAAATGTTGTACTGGGGTTCGTGAAGTGCTGTAAATGCTGCTGGGTGTTGTCTGACAACTTCTTCGGAGTGCAGTAGAAGTTTGAGTTCGATGCAACGGCTTCCGCAAGTGCACTGTTTGCACGTGACCGCGAACCTGTCACACAGCCACGGAAACCGTCGCTTCGCGCCTATAACTTCCTCTCCGCAGCGACGAAGTTGTCACATGGAGTACAGTTGCATGTTTTTACTCATGATATCGTTGTGCTCATTATTGCGATGATTGGGACCAACGAGCGGAAAGCACTGTGTTGGAACGACGTATGCTTCTCAGTGGCAGTGGTTCCCGGCGTTTAGTTTTTCGTGTTGTCTGTGTGCGTGTGTACAGGGTATAATTCCAAGCTGAACAAAACATGGTCTGCCGAGTCCACGTTACAAATGCTCACAGTACTGAGGCCGTTCAGTGCCTAGAAGTGGAATGACGATGTAGCTACAACTGACTAGAGTTGCGGACGTCAAATGCAAGAGGAATGTTGCCGATGAGTTTCGCCGCGAAAATAACTTTTGGTAATCCCTTTCCGGCGTTATTCGCTCATAGAGAGTGTTTGTGGGCACTGGCTTTGGTTGGTTTTTTTTTGGCATTTCAAGCATACTTCGATTTGGTGCAAAAATGAATTGCACACTTACGGCTGTACCATCGCAAACTGCGCAGAATGTTTTCGACTATGCTTTGAAATAATTTTATTTCGAAGGACTTTATGGTGACGCATGCGGTTTCTCCAGAGTTTATCAAAGAGAGAAGTACTGAGACTTGGATTTCGCCGAGATGTTCCCACTTGCACTGTAGTGTCATGCCGTAAAAAGCTTATTATTTTATATTGTGTTTTGTTATGTCTGTGGTATTGGTGCTGATTCATTTGCCTGGCTGTAATCTCACTGCTTTTCTGCAGCAACTGGAATATAGCTTTATTGATCTCGCTACCAGAGTGCTAGAGATATCGTTAGTTTTTAATTTATGTAACTGAATGGAGTCATTTATATGGATGCAATGGATTATACTGGCTAGCAGTTTAAAATAGTTGTGACATTGTTAACGCACTTACTATCGTTCTACAACTATTTCAGCAGTGTCAATCCAGCATTAGTGGAGCAGGGAAGTGAAAAGTTTTCTAAATGCAGCAGGATCAGAATCCATCCCTTTGCTTAACGAGGGGGTCGTCGGCATCACCATCTTGTCAGATGTTAGTGAGTGCAATTACTGCGCTTGAGTAGCCATTCCGAGAGCACGGCCGCTCGATCTCCCTCTCTTGGGAGCGGCCTGCCGATTGCGCCTCGCGGCCTGTGATGGCGGAAGTACCAGCTTGCGCCGCCGCGGCGGCCGTAGCGCTGGCTATCGGTGAACAAGCGTTTGCGGGACGGCAGGCTGGAAACGCTGATTGGTCAAAAAAATATGACGTCATACGCGTGACGTCATAGGTCACGTGATATTTAATGACGTCATGTCCGGTTGGAGACAGGCATGTTTTCCCTAGATTTTCCCCCGCCACCGCTCGTCAGCGGACGGGGCTGCTCGCGAGGAGCCGAGAGGCGAGGAGGCAGCGTGCACTGCAGCGTTGCCTCCTCGGCGTGTCCCCGTCATGTCTTTCGACCCGCCGCGGTGGCTCAGTGGCTATGGCGCTCGGCCGCTGATCCGAAAGACGCGGGTTCGATCCCGGTCGGGGTGGTCGAATTTCGATGGAGGCTAAATTCTAGAGGCCCGTGTACTGTGCGATGTCAGTGCACGTTAAAGAACCCCAGGTGGTCGAAATTTCCGAACCCTTTTCACTACGGCGTCCCTCATAGCCTGACTCGTTTTGCGACGTTAAAACCCCAATAAACCATAAACCCATGTTCTTCAGTGCGCGCGCGAGATTAAAAAGCCCACCTGTCGCGCTGCGCTGTCACAATGCATGCCTGCTTCCGTGCATTTCTTGCGGACTCCTTTCAGTCATACTTAGCTATACTTTGACCAAAAGGCTTCTTAAACAGTTATTTCAAGTTTTATTGCTATGTATAAAGAATATGTTTGTAGCAGGTGCGTGAGCCCGAACAAAAGAAAACTGTTTTTATTCCCCTTCAGTATTCCTGCTTATCGAGACTTGAGTATTTATATGTTGCAGTACATCTTTTTTCAGGCATCACAATTGATGTTTCGATGTGTTTGGTAATTGACTTCATTGTAGCTTCATACTTGCACCATTTAAACTCTGCACATAGCTCTTTTTTCACAAAAGGAAATGTGATTAGGTTTCTGAATAGAGCTGTGCACGGGCCGCAATTTCGAACCCGCGCCCGGCCCGGGACTTAACCTACCGACAGGAAGCCCGGCCCGACACTGAAGGACCCTGAGCACGCTCGTGCTCGGCCCGACCTGCAAAGCGGCGACGACACAAAAAGAGAATTTCAGGAAAATGAGTTTATTTCAATGACATTCAAATTTTGACCTCGCATTCCAGATCACAGTTTGGGATTGTACACAAGACACAACGCATAAAGGTATAGATTTATCACTCTAAATATGCAAGTTGTTCATTGATGATGGCTTGATCGAAACAAGAGCGGCGCTCTTTCATTACGAATCCTGCGGCGCTGAAATTTTTCTCGCTGCTTGAATTGGTGGCCGCAACGGCTAATACTTCCATAGCAAGAGAAACGCTTGAAGTATGAAGGGGAATGACAGACGTGGTGTCGTAAGCCATGGATGGCGTGCCACAACAGGAAGACTTTTTGACTTGTTAGAGGATAAGCGAGCAAATAAGCGACAGGGCGGCGCTATACTGCGAATGCCGATGTGGCCGCGACGTCCCTGCTTGTACTATTCACGGGAAGGCACGGTGCTGTGTTCACTTTGCTGACAAGCGATTACGGCGAAACGCAGCACTGCGCCAGAATAATACAAGCTGAGCCGTAGTGGAGGCGCCAGTGACATTCTTCTAATGCTTTTCATGTGGTGCCCCCCCCCCCCCCCCTCCTTCGCTCTCGCCCGCGACTATTGTCCGTCTCCCCGGCCGGAACCTGCCGGGTAGGCGGACAAGAGAGAAGGCTGCCGGCTCTGCGGTGCGCTGCGAGTGGCGAGTGGAAGAATTTAACCTTTTCCCGATGTGCTGCTGCAGCGCTACTCCGTGACCCCGCGACCTCGCGTGCGCCGTACGCAGCCCTGCCTCCGCTTCCCAGAACCATCCTTTCTTCTTACAAGGCGCCCAAAACTGGTTGCTTTGCCCCAACGTTGGTACTTGCTAGAACGAAAAATGCGTTTCTAGCCCCAGCTAGCTTTTTTTTTTTTCTAGCGTTTGTACTATCTTCCCGTCCTTGTACATGCCCTCCTGGATGGTCTAGACACAAATCACTTCCTGCTGTGCATGCAAGACGCCCAGCGCACCACAGCCATATTCGCACTTCCACATATATGATACATGCTTTGCCCAACTTAGAGCCTTGGGCGTTTGGTTGTGAGTAACACCGTATGGCGCGTAATGCATTCCCATCAGGCAGAATTAAAATATGAGAAAATTCATCGCAAGATATATTTCCTTGTATTCTCCAAGTAAATTACTTCTATACTAATTCCTCCCTTCTGAAGTGACCAAAAGATAAAACAACTCAGCGTGTAAAAAAGGTGAATGCAAAAATACACTACTTTTGTGCAAAATTCACAGGAAGTGCACTTAAATTGCCACAAGTGCATGGCCAATTAAGGAAAAAAAAAACAAGGGCAAAGGACGGAGACGCACAACAGGAACACAGGACGACGCTGTGTTCTGTGTTCCTGTATTCTGTGTTCCGAGTTCTGTGTCCCCGTCTTTTGCGCTGGTTTTCTTTCTACAATCGTGAACCAATTAACTCGCCCAGCTCTCCACTCTACTGGACCAATAAGGCATCAAGCTTCACAGTGCATTAGTGTTATATCTTACGCTACATATTTTCGAATTGTTTTTGCTCGGCATACACGTCTTTCATTTGCTTAGGAAGAAAGCAGCGCAGTCAAGAAAATTACTCCCTCCTGCCAGCGAAAATTAAAAAAATGCGTTTTTTTCAGCGCCAGTATAAAATCTTTGCATGCTGACGGCATGTTGAAATTTTCGTTAATGCACCGTAATAATTATCTCATGAAGCCCCAGCTCTTGTGGCCCAGGACGAAGAGTACGATGATTTATGGCAATATTTGAGGTGCATTTATGAGCCAAGTTCTTAATGCTCTAACGTTCTCCTAAGCAAATAAAACTGAAAATTGTGATAATTTTGATAATGCTTTATGGGGCTAACACTACCAGGACGTGGTAAATAAACAAAAAATAAATTCTTTGATAAAGGCCTGTACGCTGCACTTGTGCTGCTCATTTATTTCATGCTGTCCATTTTCTCAGTGCAGTGTCTTCTTTGATATGCATATTTCTGGCTCATTACATACTTTGCTTCGGTTCACAATTCTTCTTTTAGCTATATTTCATCCACTTTCCCGCCATAATCTCTATTCAAGCGTAATTTGTGTAATTTTGCTTTGTCCGGGCTCCTGCAATGTTCTTTTTATTTTTATTTTATTTAGAACATACTGCAGGCCTACAGTAGGCCCAAGCAGGAGGGGCGAATACATAATATATGCAAAAAAGAACAGGTTTAGAAAAATTGAAAAATTTTAAATACAAGTTGTAACACAAAATACAGCAATAAATACAAGGCTCAGATGCAAAAGTATATATGAATGATGTGAAGACCTGTTTCAAGCTGTTGCACTATAATTCAGTCTAACCTCCTCGATCACGATCACCTAAGCGTTTCCTTATCTGTTGCCATACTTTTTTGTGGAAACACTTAAAAACAAAGCACCATGATCTATTTCAGTATTGTTTTATTTGCCGATCTAATTTTTTCGAAGATAACATGGGATACCAACTCCCCTTTAATGTCCCCGTTCTCGTCTCGAAGTCGCGAATTTTTAGATGTGCGCTCAGTATTCTCGTTAGTGCATTTGTGCTCACAAGGGACTATAACAGCCAACGCGGCTAATACGCTAGATTTAATCCTGACAAATCGATCTGACATAGCCTCACCTATTACATACCTTCCAGGCATCAGCGACCACTTGCTAATGCACTATGACATTAATCTAGCCACTCCGAACACTAACAAAAAGAAAAAAATAATAATACGAGACTACAATGGAGCAAATTATCAGGCGATAAATAATGAACTATTTTTTTTTATCGATGCTTTCCCATAGCTTTGGTGTCCGCAGCATTCAAACCAACTGGAGCATGTTCACAGCTATAATCACCCAACTCACAGAACAATACACTCCTGAACGCACTGCTACCACCCACTCAATAGCTCCCTAGTGTAATAATCACATTAAACGTTTATCTAACAAAAAGAAAGCCTCTACCGCATCGCAAAGTTCTCGCCAACTAGTGAGCGATCGGACTTCGTCTTCAGCGGCTTCCAACATGTATGTTCAGGCGCTCAAAAGCGCTAAAAGCACTTCCACTCACATGTAACCACCAATGTCAAAAATTCTGGCGGGTCATTAATCCTTCCACCGACGATAGTTTTGCGTTATCTGACCCGTTAGGCGACCTCATCCCTTCCGACGTTCGCGTCACGATTCTTAACCGCGTAATCACTGACAACTTTACACCCATATCTGATGTATACATATGCCTACAACTCACCACTTCAACTATGTTTTCATGCCACCTGTAACTGTTGCTCCTACTGGTGTGAATAAGCTTATTGATGGACTCAGTGTTCATTCCGCTCCGGGTTATGACTGCGTTACTTAAAAAGCACTGCAGCTTATTCGCCCATTATACTAACCAAACTTTTCCAGCATTGACCAGTCAACGCTGCTACCGAGTGGAAAATAGGAAAGGTGGTTACAGTCTACAAATCCGGCAGCAAAGCATCCCCTATTAATTATCGTCCCATATCCCTTACCAATACTTGACCTAAAATGTTCAAACATATAATATTCACCAACCTTGTTAACTTCCTTTCATTGAACAACTTTTTATGTCAGCGCAACATTGTTTTCGAAAACTTTACTCTTGCGAAACACAGTTAATATAGTTTACACATGCATTGCACTGTATTCTAGACCTATCATCACTAACTGGCTGTATATTTCTGAATTTTTCAAAGGCTTTCGACGATGTATGTCACAACCTTTTGGCTCACAAACTAAAACATCTTAATATTGACTGTAACTTATTGAAATGGATTGAATGTCTACTTAATCGCTCACAAGTAGTTATTGCTTACGGTTATAACACCTGTTTTACAGAGGTGTCTTCCGGAGTTCCACAAGGTTCAGTTCTTGGACCCTAGCTACTGTTCCTGATCTAACATTAATGATCCCCGCTCTCTTATGGATTCTCATATTCACCTATTCGCTGATGTTTGCGTCATTTTTAGAGAAATAACCAACACTAACAACCTTACATTACTTCAGTCAGTGGCGGTCACAGAGAGTGGTTTTAGGGGGAGCGGACAGACTGCTGTATATAAAAAAAGAAAAAATAGAAACAACGCCCTTACAAAAATGCTTCTTGAGACAGTGTTGAAGTTCTCATGAGCAGACTCAACACGCCATGTTGAATTTTTGTTGTGACCAGGATGGGCTAGTGTTGGTGAATTGTTGAGGCCGAGTTGAAACTCATTGGAAAAGTGGCCACTGTGCTAGAGTTGAGCATTCTCAATGAAATTTCTGCTTTGAGTTCATGTTGAATTCATGTTGGAATTACGGGAGTGAATCAACACGCCATTCTGAATCTTGGCTGGGGTAAAAAAGCAAAAAAATCCTGGGAATACATTCGTATTGCGCCAGATGGACCGACTACCAATGCAATTTTCGGCGGTATATTGATATTTATTGCTGCAATTTCTCGTTAACGAGAAGCCGTCATCCCCTGTGACGTAGTGCTCCACGCATACGCAGAAACAGGTATGTATATCAATATATATATATATACATACATACACCTTAGCCCTACACATCCATCAGATAAAGAGCATGGGACAGTACTGCACACGAGGCTATAGAAAGAACTGAGAGAGTTCATCTTACGATCTTAAAGGCAACCTCGGCTTCGCCCTTATATAGTCCTACTCAGGGGTGTCCGGACCTGCGCAAGTTGTAGACTGCCGATCAGCAAAGTTATGTCAGTTACTACTATTCATATTTATTTATTTTATGTGTAGTAGAAGTAATGGAGTTCATATGCAACGGTCTATTATTTGACAACCTTGATTCATTCAAAAACAACTTAAATAAAGCATAAATAAGCGCCCTTTTTTATGAGAGCACATACGAATCATCCAAAGTAGGTATGCCTGAATGAGCATATTGCACTTTTTTCTATGCAAGAAAATGACTTTGAGCGGTTTATAAGAGTTTTAACGGGTGCTGCGTGCGTTCTTAATATGTGTAATGTGATCAGGGTCTGTTTACACGATGCATGTCGAAATGATTTCATTTAGTTAGGCTTAGAAACGGCTGCCTTGAGGTGATTCAACTTAAGTTCAACAGATATTGCTCAACAGTAAATCTCTTGACTACGCTCAACAAAAATTCCGTGTAGCAGGTGTTGAGTAGGCTCAACATACATTGAGTTCATGTGGGCTTCCAGTTGATTCAACTGGAGCTCAACAAGGCGTCAACTGAAGCTCAAAAGTCATTTTTGTAAGGGCGATTTTTCATTTTATTTGCACAAAAATTTTTTTGCGCTTTGTTATTGAAAAATAAATGGCGAAAGGTATAGACGTTATACCATTACTCAATCTTTGAATGTTAACGCTTACGCGAGCAATATTCATTTCGATACCAGGCGAAACGAGTCGACGTCTGAGATAATTGCCACGACATGTCCACTAAGGTCAAAGCACCTGCCCGGACATTTCACCAGTGGGGTTAGCGGCCTTCATTTATCAGTTCTGGGAAGTGGCTTAATTTGTTCTGCCCTCAGTCCCCAAGGCGGCTGGTCGGCGCTCCTTGTCAAGCCAGAAAGGGATGGTCCCCTCGCTTGCGTCGCTGTGTCCCTGGTGGGATAAAGACATGAATGGGTGGCTCCCCCCCCCCCCTCCCGCCGACGAGGTTGTTGGCCACCGCAACCGCAGGTAAATGGCACCGCCGTCGCCGCCGCGCCGGCGGCATGGCAAGACAACGGTGGCGGGAACTTGATTACTTTTGTATTTTGTAAATAGTGTACAAAGCTCTCCCCTGTCCTTTCTTGCTGTCGCTCCCCTCTATACTTCTCCTTACTATCCTCTCCCTTTCCCTGTCGTTTCCGCCGGCTGCAGCTCGGGTGCTTAAGATATTAGATAGCAATTGCCGCAGCCGGCAACACTCTTTTGCTTCCTTTTTTTTTAAAAAAAAATAAACCACTACCACCAAGGCAGGAACACGATACCTATCAACGTGTAGAACGTGGAATTGTGTGAAATAAGACAGCCGCTAACAAGGTGAACGTACAAAGCAGGGGACTACTTGACGAGACCGCCACTGACTTCAGTGCGAAGAATGGTGAATGCAGCTATATATGAACAAATGCAAAGTCATGCGTGTATCTAGAAAAACTTCCGTCCCACCTCACTACTACATCGATAACATTTCGTTGGAATCAGCCTCATCATATAAGTGCATCGGCGTCCACATTACTTATTATCTTAACTGGTCTCTTCATACCGAGAACATAATTGAAAATGCTAATCGCATGCTTTGCTACTTACGTCGCAACTTCTTTAACGTTCCTTCCAATTTGAAACTACTGCTTTATCAAACACTAATACGATAAAAACTCGAGCATGCAACACGTGTATGGCACCCTGCTCATGACTTCATTAATGATCTTGAGCTGGTGCAAAATAACTCTGTGCGTTTAATCCTTGTTAACTACAACCGCACAGCTATGAAGTCTAATATCTGCCTCCCATAACTGACATCGCGTAGAAAAGTGTTTCGTATCACCCTGTTCCACAAGCTGTACCATCATCCCGCTCTTCGTGATCACCTCATCCCCCGTACAATTTCTGTATCCCGCCGCATTGATCATGATCACAAAGTTGGAAGTATGTCATGCAACAGAAAATGCTGCTCGCAGTCATTCCTGCCGCGAACCTCATGCGACTGGAACCACCTTACCGCAGAAGTTGCCGGCACTGAAAATTACGAGCAGTTCCGCGTAGCACTAGCTAACATTGTATATTCAGGCGCTGTTTAATGTTCATGTAATCAACTGTATTTTTCTCTCAGTTTTAGTATATTTACCATTCCCCCTGTGTCATGCCACTAGCCCGTTGTGCTCTAAGCGGTGCGGGCCGGGCTCTATTATTTTACTTTCCTTTTAGACAAGCCCACCCTAACATCTGTGTAATGCCACTGGCCTTGAGGGGTAAATAAATAAATAAACAGAGTAATATGCAAGCCTCTCACACAACATTCACTAATATTTCTTTCTTTCTGTAATAACAATTTGTAGACAGCCTAAAGGCTCATATTTCACTGACGTGAAGGTTCATTTTTCAGTCACAGTTCCATACTGTAGAGCGCAGGATAGCGCTTGTGCTGCATAGTTAATCTTCTGTGTGTGTCATTGTAGGCGCTATTGTTTGTTTTCTCAAGTACTATGCACCGTGTATCCCAATCTTCTAAATCTTCTTTGATATTAGCAGTTGCAAATTCAAGCCTTCTGCAGGATTTGAAGGAGGCCCAAGGAGACGAGGACTACTTTTATGCATATGCAAATGTAAACAGCTAATCCATCTGTACTATTGTAACTTGCATTCTTTTTTGCTTTATGTGCTGTTCTTATATTTCGTGCCATAATGCTGAATGTCGTGATTTTTGTATGTATTATAGTGTAAATTGATACTGTATGTGCTGTCAAAGTGTTTTCTTTACTGTAATGCGCGATTGTAATGTTTATCTCTTATATTGTTTGGTGTACTTTCCATGTTCTTTTAAAGTACCAACTTGTTTTTCCTACGTTCAAAACTGTCATCTAATGGTCCCCTGGGCCTTGTCAAGCTGTGTGCACAGCTTTTAGCCCAGGGTGACCAGCGAGATTTTTCTGGTAAATAAAGTGCATTGACTGATTTATTAATTCATTGATATGCAACTTACAAATGATTGGAAATGAGGGGAACATGTGCACAGGGCGGAAAGCGCGTGGTCTGCCAGGAAACACTGAGGTGGCCCCGAGAAGGGCCTTTAGTAAGGACGACATCCGTTTTGTGCCTCTTCACTAAGCAGCGACGACACGGCGTGCGCAGTCCTCGTTTTGCACGAGCTGTCGAAGCAATCCTTGGTAAAAAAAAACACGAGGGAACAAAGTCGTGCTGTGTATGCAGATGCGATCGCCTCGTGGTTCCATTCACGGCGAACAACCATCCGGCAAGCCTGGCTCTTTCGACGGATTCAGGAAACGACTGAAAAGAACAAAAGTAAGGAGCGAAGAAAGGTGCACTGCTTACAGGTTAGAACACAAAAACAAAGCTAGGCGCTGCACTCGGTTAACCCATTCAACGAGGCGTGGCGTGAGCTTTAAATCCGATTTCGACAAGGCGTGAGAAGTCGCTAAAGAAGCAAAGGCACACTGCACTGAATGAATGATATAGATAGACTAAGCGCAAGTCATAACTTCTCTAAAGCCACACTGCACTCGTTTAACCCTGCAACGAGGCCTAGCGCGGGTTCTGATGTCTGGCGCCGATTTCGACAAAGAGAGGGAACACGGCCGCGAGATTGATGCCCGCAATCTTCCAGGAAGCAATGAAGCGGCCCTGAAAAGGGCCGTTTGGAGCAGCTCTTCAACGTCAACCTACAGCGGCGTGGCGGCGAGCAGTAGGCCCAGCGTCCGCGGCGAACAATGACATCGGCTTCCGAGAAGCATATCCAGGGAACGACGCTGCAAAAAAAAAAAAGTTTCGTTACAAGCACCGCAATTTGGTGAGTCCTCAATGCACGAGAAAACTTGCGACAATGTAGTTCAGTCCTTACCTCAGGGTTGAGAATGCGCACCCCCGACAAGCGCGTCAGCGTAGCTGTCAAACGGCGGTCCTCAAAGCGCGCCTGATGCGGATCCTTGTAGTGCCGCGGCAAAAACTTTAAATACGAGCACGACACTAGCCACGTGCTCCTGGGGAAACGGCGAAAGCCGCAAGCAAAAACTGCACAGAAATTTCAGCTGGCTGTCGCCGCCTAGCGCACCACGCACGAACGCCATAGCTGCACACGCCTCGAAGCGAGCGCGCCGAGGATCACGAAACGAATGCGGCATGCCCGCTCACCACGCACGCGCGGCGCGGCGGGTGCACCTAGCGATTCCCCAGGCGCTCTAGGGAGAGGTCGAGAAAGGCGCGCTGACGCCACGTCCGGTTGAGAACGAGGGCGAAGTCAAAAAACGTCACGGAGAAGCGCATCCCATCGACCAATCAGCGTTTCCAGCCTGCCGTCCCGCAAACGCTTCTATCGGTGAAGGAGTAGAAGCGCTGGCAGGGCTTTGTGTGCATTTGTAACGGAATAGTTGCCTGCAGTTTTGCGGTGTATGCACTGCACCTCACGGTATGCACTGGGCCTCGGAGCCCTGTGAGTTAGGGCTCTGAAATTTAATAAAAATTATATTTCGATCTACTGGTGCTTTATCCTGTAGTATTCATAATGGTATAAAGTAGGGAACGGGGTGGCCGGGTATAATTTCACACCTTTAGAAACGCAAATAAAATGAGCACGGTCGCGTACGCAAATGTTTGTCGATATCCCCGTGGTCGGTAAGGCTCGCAGCACAGAAAGCTATGCAGAAAACGCAACTGAGATTGTCATAACGACTACTGAGATTGTTTTGTCCACGCATGCTCAACTCATGCCCTTTGTTTACGGCACAGATGCACTTATTACTTTTTTCGAAAAAGTGCCCTCAGATAACAAGAAAATTTTTTTACTCAGTATTGTTGATGTATATAAAAGACGGCGAGCAGTAACGATTCTCCGTACATTTCCCCTTATGCAGGACATAAATACATGTTGTAATGTGATGGCGAGCCGAAGACAGGACTACACGGCGAATGACCATGGCATAATTTAATGTTGGTGGTGGGCCTTGCGCGAGCCCTCCTGTGCTCGCCACTGCTCGCTCTGTAGTCTTGTAGTTGGCGACAATATTGTGAATTATGTCAAGGAGGAGGGGCTAAAGGCGAACCATGTGTCTCCTCACGAGACTTTCACATGTGTCTCCTCACGAGACGAGCACATCTGACAACAGCACAAGAATACTTCGTGTACCTTTGATACAGTAATAAAATACGCAGCACACAAAAATGAAAGGGAGTAGCTAGAAACACTTTAATAAGACCACTCGTCAAGCATGTGCTCTCTGTCCCGAAAAGTCTTGCGTCTATAGAGGCTTCCGCGAAAGTTTCAGGATACTTTCCAGCGAGCTATTCACGTCTCCTGCCCAGTTGGCTAGGAGTGGCCTCAACAGCTTCTTCTGCAGCGTGCTTCGGCACGATAGTTTCAGAAGCTTTCTTCCGCGCACCAAGTCGTATTCTTTGGAGGACGTTGCTCTCCATAATATACACTCTCTCAATGTTGGCTCGTCCCAAGCTGGTCTTGCTTTGTCAAAGTTCATGACCTGTTCCAAGACAAATTTCGCAGTCTTGTCACCGTCTGCTGCAGCCTTGGACATGTTCACTGCGGCCTACACAGCTCGGTCATCTTCATAACGTTTCAACCGTTGGCGGACTTCGTCATAGCTTTCTTGCAGCATTTGCAGTCGCTCATTAGGTCCTCGGGTTTGCATTTCGAAGCGATGAGCTCTTGTTTTAGTCTCGTCGAAAAAGCCTGTCAAATTGAATGACGTCTGACATATTCTTCATATTTACACCCCTTTATCCGACATACTTCTACACCAATGCAAACGTCCGAAGAATGGCTTTCTGCTCCATCTGAGTGGACTCTGAAACTTTCGCTTCCGCCGTGTTCAATGCTGAAATCTGAGTGTGCAGATTTCTCTTCCGCATTTATTCCTCTCGATTTACCTTCCAAAGTACCGCTCGTCTGAGATATGAGAACGTCAGGTTGCGCACGACAATGCGATGTCCGCTTCTTTGAAGTCACCGGCTGTTTGTATGTGGGATAGAAGGGAAACTTCGTCGGAACCGCCGTCGGCCTGAGCACTTGCGCTTCGTTCCTTGTCGGTAATCCTCCTGATTGAAATGCAGTGAGCATACAACAGCTCTGGAGCTCGGTTGCCACTGGCTGCCCTTGTCACCACCTTGCCGCGAGATGTTGCGTAACCACTCCTCCCGAAGGTTTGCATTGGACGGTAGTTCATGATAACAAAGTTCCGGGTTTCTTGCAACATTTGATAGGCAGCGCGTCACACAACAGTTTTTAGGCATTATCGAAAACCCCTTAAAGGATCAGGCAAAAAACGAAGCTTATACGCCATTGTGGTAGGAGCACGTGCAGCAGAGCTTACCGAGGAGCATTCTTTCGCTCGACGAAGACATACGACAAGGCACCGCGTTTACGGTTATTCGCTAGTATTGTGCGCATCTACACTCAGAAAAAGAGTTCACAATGCTTGTTTTCGACGCACGTACGGCGCGGCCATAAGTAAACGGAGCACGCTATTGCGTTCATGTGCAATCACGCCTTCTCCATTGGTAATGAAGAAGCGTTGTTTGTCTACAAAAAAGCCCACCAACCTCCTCTACCAGCATGCGCGTACCACTGCTGGAAATTTCAATTAGGTGGCGCGTGAAAAATATTCGAGGACAGTTGCGTGCTCCGTTTAATTTTGTCCGCGCCTGTACGTGAGCGTAGTGAAGCTCGAACAGGAACAACACGTAAAGGCAAGAGAAAACACAGAAAGCCTCAGCTTCCGAGCCTCCGACCGCGCCGGCCTGCCGGGAGCGTTTCACCGATGCTTGGCGCCCCTAGCGGCCGAAATGGCAAGCAGCCGCATCACACTCTCCCCTTTGTCTGCTCCGCGACTCGGCAGGCCGCTCCCAAGGGAGGATCGAGTGGCCGTGCCGAGAGACTCAGATGTAGACGCTTTGTGCTGCCTGTGAGCTACTGAGGTTGAGTGACAGCTGTTCTCAGTTTTCACTGTACCTAATTTACTTACTGCAATTAATCAGTCACTTGTAAAACACAGAAGACAGGTGAATTAGTTCTCTAACAAGAAGTGATTGTGATTGTCACTGCATTATAGTGGCAATAAATATTATGTATTAGATGAATACTGTTACAGGCTAATGTAATAGTTATTCATTCTTATGAAATGTTCTAATCTGGCAGCAGTATCAGTCACAGCTGGGTGGTGTTTATAGTTGTTTTCGAAGTATACATGCCATTTATTTTGAAATCATATACTTTCTGTATTGTGCTGTTAGTACTCTTCAAAGCTAGATCACTAGAGTACTACTGCTTGTAGATTCTGATCTGATTGATGCGTTTGTTTGCATTAGTGTGAAAGCAGTTGTGTGCTAGGTCTCACTGACTGATTTTTTTTCTTTGGCCTATACGCAGACATCTGGGTACTTCAGACTGGCAAGCATGGGTGGTGCCTACCTGACACCTCCTCGTCTCTGCACAGAAAAGAATGATGCACCTAATAATCTACCGGCCATGTCACATCATTGGCTTACTGCAAGTGATCAGCACAGTTTATGAATGGAAATGCTGGTATCAATGCAATTGAATTATTGTACTGTGGGATATGCACAATGAAGATCACATCCAAAGAATAGATGGAAGTGCCGATATGAGCCAACAGCTGCCTCCTTTTGACCAATTTTTATTTTCAGAATAATGCACTCAATTAAAAGATATGAATTCTAAACTAAATATGTCTATACCAGCATAGTTAGGAAGTCAGATCTTGTATCAAGCATTTGCATATTTTAAATGTGTGCTTTGAGTTGGTTGTTAATATCCCAGCACATTTATCCTCCTCACTATTTACTACAAAGGAATGAAATAGATTGGTTTTCGAAATATTTGTTTTGTTTCTCCTCTAAACCGAATATAGCTTTTCTTCTCATTTTTCTTTTTGTTCAGTTCACTTGATTACTGCAGCATATCATAGCTTTCTTTAGCAGTGAATTTTGCAGCCTGCTTATGATGGTCTCTTAGATTGTTGGGCAAGCTGACCATTGTGAATCCAGGCAACACTTAAACTCAGCTCAGGAAAGCATATGCATAGGTATAGTATTAGTTGCCTGTGGACAGCAGCAGTTGAGTGAAGAAAGAGGGCTGTAACAGATGACATTCACAGCTTATGTTGTCACCTATCAAGGATTATTGAGCAGCCAACTGTAAAGCATCCTATTCTGGCCGCCCTCTATTCCCTATGGTTGGATCAATTTGTACATGTGAAGCAATGTAGGAAAACACAAGTTACGTATATGTAATGAAAGAAACCAGTTCTTTTGTTGGCACAGTCAGAGATTTGATGTACAGCTTTTTTGTGGTTAATAGCGGGTAGTGCAAACCAGTCTGATTTAAAATGCCTACAAAGGCGCGCCCTTGTAGCAAACGGTAATATGCAGGATGGCGATCTGGTTCATTATTGCTCAGTATCAGACATAAAGTGCTCCTTGAAATTTGCATCCTCATGGGACGATTTTTAGTCATGTAGAGTAGAAATGAATAATGTACTCTTTGTTTTGTCATTCTTGTACTTTGCGTCTTGCTTGAATTAAGAATTTATTCCTGCTCAAAGGATTACAGAGACCTAACTTTTGGGTGCGTGTTTTCTGCTTTGTGATGATTCGTAAGGTATGGATTATTATGTGGCATTCTAGTATGCCCGCTAAATAATTTACAGTTGAATTTCTTTCTCATGCTGTTTCGGTTTCAACAGCCGAACGATGACTGTGACATCAAAGTGTGCTTACAGGTCTCGTGAGACATGAAGAAACTGATATAATCACTGCTTTGTCCTTTTAATTTGCTACAATGCTAAAGCCAAGCAGCCTCACCAGCCGGAATGACAACAAATGAAGAAGCAGCAATTTGCTGTTTTTTCATGCCTCATGTGACCTATAAGGGCACGTTAACGTACATTCGTTGTTCGGCTGTTGAAACCGAAACAGCATGAGAGAAAAATTCAATTATAAATTATTTATAGTTTGCAGCTGAGTACCACCCGGTGATCCATGCGTGTCTTCCACATTACTGTGAAGAAGAAAACATGCCACCAAAATTAGGTGCTTGCACTGTTTTAACAAGAGGCAGTTTAATTCTGGACAGTAGATCTCACATGTCCTCTTCAAAACAATTGTGACTCCTTCATCATGTTCACTCTGTTGTGCACGCAATCCTTGGGACAGCTGTAAATGATATCCTTTCAGAATACTACATAAAGGTACACAGTGCTTTCTAACTTTTAATTCTCACAGAATGGACATGCAGCTAGCCTTTTGCTGTGGCTCCGACTAGCATTGTGTACCTTATGTAGGGCATAAGTGAATAAAATTAAGGCAGGCATATACTCAGAGCTATTGAAGGCAGAAGGCTAGGCAGTATTTGTTTCAGTCGCTACTCCACTGTTTTTTCGTGAAAACATACTCTCTTTGAGGTGTGATCTTTGTTGCACATGTGGCGCAGAAAATGAATCTAAAATTACTTGATTGTCTCAAAATAAAATGTGCTCCTACTGTTCGTGTGCCATGTCTCCTATCCGTTTCATCATAAATGCTGCTAATTACTAAGGCTCGCCAGGAGCTGCAAACGTTCAATTCCATAAGCTGCTGTAAAAGTTAAGTGAAATAAAGTTAGTTGATTGTATGTCGTGCGCTGTTGCTCTGTATGATTTCTTGCATGCTTACAGCAATCAGTGGTTCCATCATACGAGGGGGTACCCAAAAGAAACCGGACTAAATTTTTTGGTCGGCAAAGCTTCTGTGGTACCACGTTTTGCCACTAGGAACGCATAGAATGAACATTCCAGAGTCAGTAAGCCGAGTGCCGTCGTTGAAGGAGGTCACACTAGTTTAGGCAGAGTTTTAGAGTGACGACTGTTTTGTGTGAATGTCGTTTTTGCAATGGCTGAATTTCGTGAACAGCGTGCCCCGGTGAAATTCTGATTTTTGCTCGGAAAAAGTTGAATGGAAACTCTTGAAATATTAAGAAAGGCGTACAAGGACGATGCTATGGGGATAACTCAAGTGTTCCTGAACCGAATCCTGAATCAAAGCAACAATCATGTCAATGGAAAATTTCAAATTCACCTCGCCTCAAGAAAGCTCGTCAGGTGAAACCAAACCTCAAAACAATGCTGATTTGTTTTTTCGACGTGAGAAGAGTCGTCCATTGAGAATTTGTTCCGCAGGGTCAGACAGTTAGCCAGGCTTTCTACTTGGATGTTTTGAAAAGATTGGTCAACAGTGTGCGGTGGAAGCGGCCAGATTTGGGGCGGTCGGGTGACTGGTTTTTCCATCATGGCAATGCCCCTGCTACACAGCCCTGTCTTTACGACAATTTTGGACCAAAAATGGCATGACCCCTATTCCTCAACCCTCATACTCTCCCGACCTTGCCCCGTGCTACTTTCTTTCTTTCCTAGAATGAAAAAAATAGGTGAATGGAAAGCGTTTCGCTGTTGTTGCTGAGGTGAAGAAAAAAACGACGGAGGCACTGTCAAGCATCACAAAAGATGAATTTAAACAATGTTTTGAAAAATGGAATGAAAGATTCGACAAGCGTATCATTGCAAGTGGGGAATACTTTGCAGGAGATTGAAGGTCTGTGCTTTAAATGTGAACAAATAAGTTCAAACAAAAATAAGTCCGGTTTCTTTTGGGTACCCCCTCGTATATGTTACATTGTGCATGCTGGGCTTCTATAGGAATGTCGTGGCCAATTAGTTATTGGAACTCATTACTCAGATCTTATACAGTGTCAAAAGCATCACATTGCAATGAAATAAATGCATTCCAATGGATTTACATAAAATTCATATAGCTAGTTTCAAAAGAAAGTTGTTACAGTATTTCTTTTAAAGGATGATAGCCGTGTTCCTATAACAATGCGGTGGCCAATTAGTTATTGAAACACTGTACCCAAATTCTATACAAATTCAAAAGCAGCACATTACAATGAAATGAGTACACTCAAAAGAATTTCTAAATTTCTCAAGGAGTTTCTAAAGCAAGTCATTACAGTATTTCTTTTAAAGGACATTAGCCACATTTCTATAGCAATGCGGTGGCCAATTAGTTATTGAAACACTGTACCCAAATTCTATACAGATTCAAAAGCAGCACATTACAATGAAATGATGCGCTCAAAAGGGTTTCTAAAGAGACTCCTCAAGGAGTTTCTAAAGCAACTCATTACAGTTTTTCTTTTAAAGGACGTTAGCCGTGTTCCTATAACAATGCGGTGGCCAATTAGTTATTGAAACTCTGGACAAAAATTCCATACAGATCTAAAAGAAACTCATTACATTTTAATGAGTAAATTTGAAAGACTTTATAAAGAATCACAAAAGCAATTTTTGTAAGGGATATCTCGGTGGACACCTAAACCTCGCCGGAAGGGAAGGGAAGAGGATGAGAGCGAGCGAAGGCATCGTATTCACTAGACGCGCCTTTGTTCATTCTAAACCATCGAGCTGGCATGGCGGAGTGGGTAGCATGCTCGTCTCGCACGCCGAAGACCGGGGTTCGATACCCGAACTCGACCAATTTCTTACTCCGTTTTATTTATTTGTATGGCCTGACTAGAAAAGCTAATTAAGCTAATTGGGTAATTAATCAATTAACTAAGCTCAGTCCCACTTACTTGGAGCATCACTATACGATCCCTTCAATTGGTTGGATGGCTACTAGCCGAAATACAATTGGCCCCGTTTGAAATTCGCGCACTGTGACGTCACGACCGTTTCGACCAATTGAAAAGCGTGACATTTCTGTCGACAACTGCTGCTTACAACGATGAGACATTAAAGACTTCCGCCTTAAAACAATTTAAGGACCTCTTTGAAAGAAGTTTTGAGGTTTTTCGGCAGCACGAAATAGTATGTGGGTTGCGAAGAAAGAACAAGGCGTCACTGTGTGACGTTGCGGCCTTCCGTCTTTGAAAAAATCGAGCAGGCTATGATAGGATGCCGTAGCCTCCCATCGGTAGCTTATTACCAAGAATAAGTACGACGCTCTATCGCTGGGTGCAGAGTCACTCGACTGAGTCGATGCAACGACCAGAAAATCGACAATGACGGAGTGGTGTTTGTGAGTACAGCCTCTATCTGGGAGCTGTCTATATTGCTTGCCTCCACAACCACTACGACGGCCAGGATGAAGTTCGCGCTGTTCCAGGGTGTTCCAAGGGTTCAATAAAACTTGTTGAGCTTGATGCTTCATTATAATATTTGCATGGGATAAAAGGACGAGGGCGAAGTAAGGGAACATGTAACATATGCACAAGAGCAGATAACGATCAGTTAAAACAGAATAGAAATTATCATGACCTCCAAGATAGCGGTCCTCATGAACGCCACAAATTAGTAGTCTCGAAGGTCACTCCGATGTCCGCTTGTGCGTGTGGTATATCCTTCCTCACTTCGTTCCCGTCATTTTAGCGCAGTGGAAACGGAGGGTATTCTTGCTAGGAGCATTCTTTTCTTGCTGCGTTACAACAGAATAGACCTTATGCGAAATGCACTGCCATCTAGCGGTCGCCGCGCGCGATCCGCCATGTTGGAGGATAGCCGCCGGATTCAGAGCACGTACTGGTACACACTCGTCGCGCGCGCTCGAGTTTCACCGTCCTCAGTATGCCCACATATTGCTTAGTGTCTTGCTGTACGCAGAAGGGTCACAAAGACGCCCAGGCAAAAAAGGCAAGAGCGTTTGATTTGAGCGCATTTCTATTTTTGGACTGCGATCCCCGACATCGGCGATACAAATGTTGCAGTACCGTCGCTACATGTCGAGACGTCGTGAAACGCATTTCGTTATCGCCATGTCGCAAATGAAATTAGAAATAAGCTTTGTAGGCACGAGGAAAATATCACACAAAAGTAGTTTTTCTCCTGCGATTGCCCGTGAAGTGCTGCGATTATCGGCCTCACAAGAGAGTAATCGTGATCAGCTGTTCAGTGGTACGGGTCGCGCTTTGTCAGAACCATCGCTCCTAGCGTTATCCGCCGCAGCGGTTACACTCGTTAGTTTTTAGTGCGAATATTTGTTTCGACGGAAACACCAGCAAGGGTCAAGTGCCCGTGGCATGAAACGTTTTTGCACTGCTAGTCAGTCAATCGTTTCTGTTAGATCCAGGGAAAGGTGCCTATTTTGTGGAGCGACGGCTTGATTGCATCATTGCATGTAGCGATTTCACTTAACCGACCGATTTCCCCGAAACCGTGCGTTGTGTAAAAAAAAGAAAGGACCGTAAGAGAAGCCGCTCAAGCGGTACCATAGTTCCAACTAGTAGCGGGAATGCATAACGCGTGTAGAATCCTCCAAAAATCTCAGTGCACAACTGCTTGCCCGTCGTGGTAAAGCCACAGACACTGCTGCAACGGCGATAGTCCAAGAATGGTAAACAGTTGTGTAGTGGGGTCGTGCGAGGACCTAGGGGTCTATGTGCCCGGTAATAATAATAACGTGTTTTCTTTCTCTGTCTAGGGCACTAGGGCAAACTAGGGGCTCTGGGCACTAAAGCACTAGGGAAAACAAACAAATGCTGTATGCACTTTTTAAGGAAAATGAAAAGCGTCGCATGTTGACAGGCCACTTTTTTCGACACTGCCAACATGAGCTTGAAGTTTACTATCGTTCGCTTTCGGTGTCGACGCAACACACAAAAAACGCTACCACAACATCAGAAATTCAAGCGGCATGCCCGTTCGCAAAAAGTATCCAACCAAATAAAAACTGACTCAAACTAGACTGAAATGCGCACATTTTTAGCCGTAAATGAAAATTACACTTGCTTCGTACATTTCTTGGTGTTCAGCGTCGGCAAACTGACGGAGGACTCCGTGAAAAACTTGTATCTCCGTACCCGGTGGCGTTCGGAAAGTGTTTTGGACGCGTAGTAAGTGTCTGCGAAGTCGCTTGGAAACTTGGGCAGCAGAAATAGGTCGACTGACCATTCAGTCATGTTTACAGGCTCAAGTGACAGGAAATAAGATTTTCGAGCCAGCACAGCAGTAAGGAAGCTAACGCAGGGCACGCCTAAATCCAGACAGCAGAGGCGGAACGAGCTTCAGTCATCCTCCAACATGGCGGATTTCTGCTGGTTCTTCTTTTCTCCGATAGATGGCAGCAATTTTGCATAAGGTCTATACCCATCCGAAAAAAGAGTATGCTTACAATGCAGCCACCGATGCTGTAAAAAATCGGAGAGCACTGCAGTCTGCTGCATTGCAGAAATGCGAAAGCATTTACGTTTGAACGTCAGAAACTTTTTTCGCAAGTCATCGTTCTCACGCGACTCTTATCATGTGAGCCTCGGTTGACGTGAGCAACTTTTCTTCGTAAGTCATAGTTGTCTAGCATCAGTACGCATCCCCAGCACAGTTCAACGTCGCACACACCACAACGCGTTCACTTCGTGCCCCTCTAATGGCGCATTCCGTTGCCAGAACAGGAGCAGAGACAACGAGCTGTGAGGACTAGAGCAGCAGCACAGCTTGACTGCAACTGCCTCCTCTCCCTTCGAAACGTTCCGTGCTCTCCAAGAGCAGGCGCGAGGGCGAAGGTGCATCGCGTGACCGGATCTCTTACCTTCCCAGCATCCTGTGCGGCGAGTGCGCTTGCAATGTGCGGGCGGTACGGCGGTTGTACCCCTGTCACGCGGGCACTGTAAAGGTACTTTGAACTCAAGCTCCACGCTACCAAAGGAGCACTACTTCGAGGGAGTTCGCCCGTGCTACACGATCGCGGAACGACCTTTGGAAAACAATTTTAGCGCCCTCATCTGTGAGAAACTGGATTAAAATTGCAGACTTCCGTGCACATGAGAATATAGCAGTGTAACATATTTTCATAAAAAAACTTGTTTTATATCAATATTATGCTCAATCAACGCAATTTCAACTGCAATAATGACATGATCTGCCAAGCACAGAGCATAACAACACAGCGCTGGCCACACTGAGCTCAACAGGCTCGGCTTGGTTCTTCGGCTCTTCCCTTTGCTTCTTTTCCTCTGTTTTTTTTGGCCTTGCGATCGTTGCGATCCTGTTCACGTTTTTCTCTGTGCCTTGTGTTCAGCGATCTCCGTCAAGATGTATCACTAGCTGCTGTCCGCCACTGTCCGTACTTGCTGAAAACAACAAACAACATGGCCGACATGACGTCGTAGTTACCGTGGCGCTTGTAAATCCAGGACGAGAGTATGGCGTGGTGAAACCGCCACAAAACAAATAACCTTATATTTTAAAAGACCAATAATTTTACGAAGCAAATTTAAGAAAAGAATATCGATCGTTTCTTATCCCCATTTATATTTGGTGCTAACTTACTGGGAGAGAGAGAGTACACCTTTGCAGCCTCAAAGGACGAACTCGAGCTGCCTTTATTCGAAGTCCCTTTGAGCTAGGTGTCCTTAGGCGCGTCCGTGTGGCAGCGTGCGTTCTCTCTTGGAGTAATGGAGCTTTAGTTCAAAGTACCTTTACAGTGCCCGTGTGACAGGGGTATTAGAGTAGACGTGTTTGATGTTTCCAGTCAAAACCAGCCCAAACCGCGCATTTGTGTGCAAAGATATCTCCTCTTCAGATGTTGCGCATCGTAACTTTCGCATTATTAAAGCAAACGGACGGACGGACGGTGGCTCAAGCCACCTAGCCATGACTCGTGAAATGTCGCTCTTGTCTTGATTTTGGCCACCAATCAGAAAACCTTCGCTTGGTTACTTCTACCCGCTTAAAATCTATTTTTCCTTCACTGTCCTTAAACCGTAATACTTTGAATGGGACATGTACTACTTGCGCCATCTGCCGGCAGTGGCGGCGACAGTGCGCGTAACGGAAAAGCAAGGGGTACAAAAAGCTCATAAAATGTGAACAAAAGCAGCTACAAAAAATGCTTCAGGCATTTCTATAATACACACTTAGTTGAGGCATGTGCAGAAATTTCAGTTTTGTGCTATTAATAGACGAGCTTTCCAGCGCGATTGCATATTATACGGTGCTCCGTAGCGGAGGGGGCCAAATTTTCCCCATTTTTCAGACTTTAAATTATTTTCTTCACTCGGGACAGAACACGGCACGCGCGTGGCATTTAAATATCTACCTTTGAGCGGCCGGCCTGCGACGACCGAGTGAATGTGCGCGTGCCCTATGCTCCCCCACGAACAATGGCCCGCGCGATGCCCTCACTGGCGCAGGGCAACGCATCTGTGCCGGCCGGAAAGGCATCGCGGGGGCCGCAGCCGGCCGCTCCCCCTCCACCACGCAATTTGCACGCCCGCGCACTCTCAATAACCTTGCGCGGGCAGCACCCCACATTTATTTTATTTTGTAATTCCCTGTATTTGTACATCGTGTATATTGCCGCCCTACCCCTCTCCTTTCTTCTATCGCTCCCCCCTTTCTTTCTTTCTCCCTGCCCTCTCCGTCTCATTTTATTCTCGCTAGCCGCAGCTCAGGCGCTTCAGGCTTCGATGGCAGATGCCGCGGCTAGCAACTTCTTTTCCTTTCATATTTTATTTTATTATTACCAATAAATAGCCACTAACAACAACAACTTTAAAACTGTATACCACCATAACACCGATAGATATCGAAAACACTGCACGGTTTTAGGTACCCTAACATATGCTGTTTAAAATGGTGCGTGTCGATCTGTCATAGTTTTGATCAAGACGTTTCTTGAGGCCTTTTTATCTTAAACCCTGTTTTGTGTAACACATGAAAGATGGCGCCTGGTAGCTTGTTACGCTGCAGATGTGGTTATATGCGCTGAATTGCTGTCCATTTTAATACTTATCTTTTTGTGAGGTCAGTTATGCCTTATAGATAAGAACCGATGTGAGAGTTCGAACTTAGTATATGAACGGGTGCTTTAAATGAAGCAATTTATTATGGTGAAAATTAACGCAGCTACAAAAAATATTCGTAGGTGTTCATAATGCTTGTCGTGGAGCAACCTTGCGAATTGTCAGCCCTGTGCTATTATTCAAAAAGTTTATTTGCGTGTGTGATCGTAATAGAAGAGGCTTTGTGAGCTGGCTCGTTCAAATTTGGATATATCCTGTTACTTTGGAAGAGCGCAGCTTCAGTCAAACGGCGGGCATCAAAAAATATTCTCGGGTGCCAGTGTTTGAGTCTTTAATGCGAAAGCATTTCTAGGCTGTGTCGGCGGTGTCGTGTCACCAAAACGTGTCCGGTAAACGTGTCCGTAGAAGTTGTCACGTTCTCAGAACGGACAGCATCAAATAATGCATGGTTCTGATCGATAGAGGACGGTGTCAGGATGCTGCGCAAAAAAATATGTCAATAGGATGATTAGTTAATTAATCACAGCTAATAATGTCGAAAAAACGTCGAAATAGCGCTGACGACGATAAAGCATATGGACGGCACAACAGCCGTAGAAGGCAAAATATTGGGAAAATCGGCAGAAAAGTGAAAATGAAGTTTTAATTGAAATGCATTTTATGAGCCATAATTATTCTAACAAAAAGTATTATTTACATAGAAGAAATAGTTAATTATTGGCAGCAAAAATAATTGGACGGTTCAATAGGGTTCCCAGGGGCTGGACGGGGATATAGTAAGTGGACGGGAAAGCAATCACGGCGCCAAATTTGAAAAACCAAAATGCTCGAGATAAAAGAAGGTATAATAAGGGTAAATAAATCGGTTTTCAACTAAAGCATAAGATAATTACGCTGATTCAGCAGTTAAAATAATTAACAAGCAAAAAGAAAATGATAAAGAGCGGCAACGAGGGGCGAGGAGGTGCCAATGCTTTCGCATTCTCTCAGTGCGGGTCGCCGCAGTGATCTCTAAATGCTGATGTAAGAAGATCTGATAGAGCTTCACTCAGAGACATTCTGAATCTGTTCAGCTTAGCACATGTCGTCGGTCATAATAGAGAATTATGAGTCTAGAAGCAGACGGCGTCTGGTTGGAAGATCAACTGTCGCGTCCGTCTGTGATGCTTTCAAATTAGTGACTCGTAGCGTTGGCGGAATATGGTCACGGGTGCTAGGACTTGGGGTTCTAACCTGTGTTCAGAACTTTTTTTTTCGTCACAAGTTAATAATAAAAAGTGCTCGTTTCAAAACCTAGAAAATATATCAGTATCAATGAAAGAACCGTTTATTTTCTCAATCGATTTCAATAAATGCTCATTTCAAGACCTAGAAATTATGTAGTATCACGGAACAATTTCATGCATTGTAACTACAAGTACTTTTATTACAACAGCTATAGGGGACTTCTTTTCGGTGTTCTCTCATTCAGACTTGTGTAATATGCATACATGATACACGACCGGAACCCTATCTGTGGGATATGACTGCAGAAATTAGGTGCGAATTTGAGGTAACAAACTTCTCTTTCAGACACCTCAAGATACCAAGAACTTCGTTTCCTTTCTGGGTGGAAAGTGGTGAATTTAATTTTGTCCACTTGTGTCCCACGTCGTAAAAAGCGCTTTTGTATGGGCCTCGACAAGAAAGCAGTTTATAATGGTAATTTTAAATGGTAAGTATAGCAGCTGTAGCAATTTGCTACGCTGCCAGTCGGGAGACTGCGTACAGTACGATACAGCTCAAGAATTCAGCAGCCAATGCCCGACAAAGCAGACCCTCCAGCGGATGGCGGCAGCCGATTGTCATGGCGTCGCGGTTATGCCCCCGCACCTCCAGCAGTGACATTGCAGGAGGCTTTCAGGTGCAAGAGGTTTAACCGCAGATTAACAGCATTAGCCGCGAAGTATGTCAATTGGCTGACGCCCTTGGCTTGAGGGCCTCCTTTGAGGAGCGTTTGCACCTGTACTCTTAAAGCTGTGCTGTAATCATTTAAAAAAATAAATTAATATATATTACCTGTATAGGAGATAAGTTGCGTTAGCGCACACGGCTATTTTACGATTCATTTTCCTGCTCAAAATGGAATGAAAATAATGAAAATTTATTGTGAAAAGCCAGGTAAAACGATGTTTGGTTCCTAAGGGTTTAACGTCCCAAAGTAACTTAGGCCATGAGGGACGCCGTAGTGAAGAGCTCTGGAATTTTGACCATCTGGAGTTCTTTAACGTGCACTTACATCGCGCAGTACACGGGCCTCTAGACTTTCACCTCGATCGAAATTCGACTGCCATAGCCGGGATCGAACCCGCGTCTTTCGGTTCAGCAGCCAAGTGCCATAACTTCTCAGCCACCGCGGCGGATCAGAGGATGACAAAGAACATATAGCTAAGGAACGACTAAAGTGTCCTGCCAAGCTAATACATACTACATGACCCGCAGGTCCTCCACACAGGGGCTTAAAAAGCCAAGCTGCGCTCGCCCGTAGTCACACCGTGAAGAAGGGGCCGAGCCGGTCCCGAAACGTCGTGTTTTTCCTGTATTTTACTTGGTTGGCGTCACTTACCTTCTCCTAATAATACATACTAAGTTGAGACTGTTAAAATAATGACAACCCGCGGTACTTGTGTGGAGCGGGGAGTTCCCTCTAAAGGACTCATCTACTATCTGTTAAAAGAATGAAAATTAGAAGTGCTCCCACTAATATATTTGTTAGAATGGGCAATAAAAAGAGATTTTTTTCTGATCTCAACAGCGTGACTTCAAAGGGGCAAGGCCCAATGAGAAAAAATCACCCACTTTTTCTTCTAAACTGGTTTTGCATGTGTCGATCATTTTCCCATCACCTTTCTTCTCCCGTTTACAGACCCCTTGGTATGAGCAGGGTATGGGCAGCACCTGCTGCCCCTCCCGGTCAGAAGGCACATGATTTGCCAGCCAAACCAGAGGCACCTGCGCCGGTTACAAATGCCGGGAGATATATTTAAAGTTGACGTTTGCTTCTTCAGTTCCTACCTCAGCAATTATGGTAAGGCGCAGCACACAGAGGCGGCTATGGAGCACTTCACCACGCTACTGCCACAAGCGACTCTGCAATCTCGCGCGGGCGGCTAGACTCGACGCAGGGACTCGAGCCCGGCGTAATCGCAGTTCAGCAGTCGGGAAAAAAATGTCAGCGTGAAATGGCCGCTGCGCGGGCGACTACACGCAATTTTTTAATCGTGCTTCATAATGTGCGTTAGATGAAGTGTAGCTGTATCCTATAACAGCTAGGTCGCTTCGCGACACGGTGAATCCTATATAAGTGTAATCAGAGGAAGAATTTCCGTTCAGATTCCGCACCCTATGGCGCAACTGTTCCGTGATGCGGGGCCACTGGTTGCGGAAGGGAAGGAAGAGGCCCTTGATGAAGCGTGGCGAGGCCTTTTGTTGCGTGAGTCACACCATGCACTCACTTGTTCTCTATCTTTTCGAATCTACGAGTCGCTCCGCGGAGTATGAAGTATGAAGCATGCTTGATAATTGTGTTTCTCGGAATTTCGCCCAGTGTTTGTGTGTTCTTAAAGCTTAGAATTGGAACTTGGACTGAAAGTTTTGTCACGTTACAGTGTTTTCTCCGCGCGTCTTTGCAGGTGCGCGCTGCAGTGCACAATGCATGGAGTTTGGCTCTTAACGTTTGAGTATAATATTATGTGTGTACCACGACTCAATTAGGAGTCGCTTTTGAGGGTTGGTTTCATGTTGCCGGGCAGCAGTGCTGTCGAAGCAAATTTTGTAATTTCGTGGTGGGTGCAATCTGGGTGACCGGTTGCTTCGCTGCGCTCACTCGAGATGTTCCGAACGTAGTGCTTGCACTGATTCTATTTTTCAGCTCTTCGTTTCACCAGTGCACGTCGTTGGCCACTTCCCATAAGGGATTTCGTTCATTAGGCCCTCATCTCTTCCTCTTGGAGGGCGAACTTTGGGCGGAACGAGGAATATTTACCTGATGAAAAAAAGGCACACACATAAAGTTACTACAATGCATAGCCAAGTGTGCCGTTAGAGAAGCATTTAACTGATGACAATACTCGCGCCTTGAAGAGCAAACCTTGTGCCCATACACTCTTCTCCGCAAATGAAGGATATAACAACAAAAACACGAAATAAAAACACACAAAAAATTATGGGGGCATCTAAGCAATTCTTATGATGTCTAACTGCGAGAGCACTGCTTGTCGCTGAGTTCTTGACGGGGACTTGGCGGGGTGAACGTTATTTCACTCCAGCAGCCTGCTTCCCACATTTCGCTGCGTCGCGATGGTCGCGTACTTCATCGGCAGTGACCAGCCGACTCCGCCGCCACGCTTTCCTGTCTCGCTTGTTGATGTAGACGCGAGCGATTCAACTTGGACGATGAAGGCTCCATAACGCCGCAACCTCACTCACCGAAAGCTGAAGGCGAATTAACGGCGACAGTGGGGTCTTTCTCTTTGGTGTAATCTCTAGCCGCGTTTACATGAGTACGACAGAGCCGCATCGCATTTCCTATCCTATCTCGTGGAGGCGACACGCCAATGTTTGCATCCACCACATCAAGTCAGGCTGGACAGTCGCATCTCGGCCAGTGTCGGCGGCGGAGTGGGCTAGCCGCTCCCATCTCGATTCTGGTCTGCTTTGTTATACGAGTGAGGGGTATTGTACAGCGAGCTGATGAATATGGACGGGCGCCCCCTAAAGCTGCTTCCATTGCATTCCATTCTCGGAAGGTCAGCCGCATTGATGGTGATGACGTCACTCATGTGCGGCGTGTCTGTTATGCGTGCCTGCCACGGCTTACTGGCTACGGCGGGGTTTTCCACAACGAGCCAAGTACCCTTATCACACGCATGTTTAGTGACGCTTTCTCGAAGTGCACTTTTCTTGAGCGAATGACACTTTCCGTTCGCGCTGTCACACGACAAAGAAGTGTCATTTGGAAATGATGGCAGTGGCGAAGGATGCTGTAGAACCTTTGAGAAATTAACTTGCGCGTAAATACCTAGAAAATACAATTTTTCGCAAATCTAATTACTCCAACTTAATTTTCAGACTTATTTCGACACCTGATTAAGTGTTAACTACAAAAAACGTCACGAACCGGGACAAGCAATGTCCCTGCCACACGGGCGTTTCGAATGCCTTCCAACCGAATGTCATTCGACTCGACTGCCGCCTTGTGCTGCTAGACGAATTTTTTAATAGCATTAGACTGAGAGACATTCCAATTGGTGGCGCTATGCAAATACATTCGAATTCTTGGGGGTGCCTCCCAAACTCGAACACAGCCCGCACTATTCGCCCTGACACACAGCCGTCGCCATCGCTTCGCCCCCTCCAGAGAAACGCCGGACTGGTTTGGTTTTGAAAATGTTGATTTTAATAATAATAAAATGCCTTCATTCGTGTCATACACAGTATATAGCACTCAACGCCGGTTGTAGAAGCTGTCACAAATGTCAGTTTGAGAGAGCCGCAGGCCACCAAGCACTAGACAGCGCGGTACAGTGATATTGCTTCTTAAAAAAAAAAAACACAATATGATGCAGTACACAATACACCCTGTTCAGCGAAATTCTTATCTTCTATAGTGGACTGTCATTCGGAAATGTAACATTTTCATGTGTATTGGTAGCTTTTTTGCTTCTTTTTTAGGAAATATTTTTTGTACACCCTAAGTGAGTGCTTGAGGATCATAGGACACCACTGAACATTTACCGCGTAAGCGCAAAGCTTCCCCGCGAATGCACCGATGAGGACGAGTGCACTCCTTCAGAAAGTCACCTGCGGATATCCCACTCTCAGGCAAGGCACTCCATGGTACTCTTGTTTGCATCGCTGTGTGCAAACTGCTAGTGGTCGTTTGCATGACATGAAACGCAAGCTGCACATTAGATACCTTAAATAATCTCAATTTTGTACCGGTTGTACCCTTGCTTGTTTACACAGCGTGAACACTCTGCAGGAAGCGCCGATGCGACCGCGCGCCTTCGAAACCCTTGGTAGCCGGGCTGCGGACATCGCGTAAGACCGGCGCTTCTCGCTAATCGTCCCTCCTTTCTCCTGTGAGTTTAATACTTCATTTTGAATCAGTTTATCCAGAAGCATGTTCGGTGACCGTTCGCATCCATTGAAACAGCGTTATTTGCTATCCACAAGCGACGGCGACGACTGCTGCTGGCTGCCTAAAACACTGAGCGGCAGTCTGGGTCCTACCGGCGCTTCCCGTTCAGCACATGCGTGCACTCTAAAGTAAGCAACAGTCGATTTCAGGTCACTCTTTTACTTTAAATTATAACTGAACAAAGAAACGCAAACAATGGTACATGCACGTGTTTGATAACTACGTGAAAGGACCAAGAAACTATCCTAATTATCCACTGCGCTACTTATTGGGAGAGCTGTGGTGGCGGTGTCTTATGTACGGGTGGGATTATCCTTACTGTGGTCTGTCGGCAATTGCTCCACCTGAGTCCCTTAATTTAGACAATATATTTCTGCCACTGTCCCGTAAAGCCAGTGTTCTCGAAAAACATCAAGAGAGCTTTTATCACTGCTGGCCCCCCAACACGATGCTAGAGACGGCGTCCAACAGAACCTTCAGCCTCCTCAGATTGCACAGGAGTGTCACTCCCGACATAAAAAAAAAGCGCGGAGAGTGCCACTATTCGTGGTCGCGCCAGTTCATGTAAGATACATTAAGTTCCGGATACGAAGTCCGTCATTTAGTTTATTTATTTATTTACACAATAATGCAGACCATTTCCTTGGGTCCAAACAGGAAGGGCGCAAAGATATAAAATACAATGCAAGAGCAATCTGTGAGGAGTAAAAAAAATGTGCACAACAAACAAATTTGGAGAATGTGCCTGTACAGTACTTAAAATACGTCATGAAGTGCCTTCAGAAAGTCACCTGCGGATATCACACTCTCAGGCAAGTCATTCCTGTCGGTAACTGTCCTCGGAAAAAATAAGGCTTTCGCGGCGTATGACGCTCAGCTATGATCGCGGGGGTGAATTCGACGCGTTTGTAAAAGCTGTACATAGCGTAGCGCCGATAAAAGAGCTAATTCATTGATTTACCGCAAAGATAGGCGACAGCAATTACAGCACCAAGGCGGCACCTTCACTGCGGCGTCCCTCACAGCCTAAGTAGCTTTGGGACGCTAAACCCCCATAAACCATAGACCTTGTAACGCCCCAAATGGTTGTTGAGATTGGCCTTTTGGACACTTCCATTTCGTTCGCCCAAAAATTCTTCTCCAAGCATCCCATATCCCTGCTTTTGGCGTCCTTGACTATTAACTTCTTTTTATAAATTTTAATTTGGCTTCTAATCACGGGTCTAAATCCTGAGTTGACTAAGGTGGCACTCGGTGCTTGTTGGCATGACGCAGAGACAAGATACGGCGCCTAAGAGATACAGTACACTGTTTATCACTGCGACATGTTTCTCCCGGAATGTACCTTTCTTCTACATCCTGGACGTTGTAAAGCTTACAACTTGTCAAAAAGAATCACCGAAAGCATACTCGCATCCTTCCCAAGGGCCGCTGTCTTGCTAGCGTTTTCAATCGACACAGCCTACTCGCCCCCTCAAGCGACTTCAACAAACCCCTCAACCACCTAGTCTTTTCCGTCCCTTCTTTCTGTTCTCACTAGGCGCCTTTCTCAGTATACGACTACTGAACATGATTTCGTCAGGCGCAGAGAATGCTTCCCGCCGCGTTGGTACTTTTCTCTCTCCCACAAAGCCCTTCCTGCTCCCCCCTCCTCCCACAGTGTTGAAGCTAATCCTGACAACGGTTAACCCGACCGGCCAACTCCGCCGCGGTGCTCCCTCCGTCTACCCGCGTGCGGATATGCGGGGAAGGAAAGGGGAAAAGAGGAAGGAGGAGTTTATGGTGAAGCAACCCGCGCTGGCAGTTTGCCGAACTAAACGGCCATGTGCCGGAAAACTATGCCCCATAAGGCGCTTGAACCAACGGTTCTCTGTCACGCTAGTGCAACGCGGCCACTGGCGCACAGCCGCGCCGCGGCGCTGCGGTGCGCCGCCGCCGGCCGCCATGATTGAGGTGCACGTAGCAGACGAAGTCCTGCTCCGCAAGCATATTTCCTTCGGGTGTCGCGTTCAGAATGCCGTTTGGAATCCGCGTGCATCGGAAATGCGGCCGGTAAGTCGCCGAGCGCTAGAGCCGCACGAAACTATGTCGTAAACGAATGCCAATTCGATTGGAAGCTGCGCTTGATAGCGCTGCTCGAGCCGGCCGAGAAAACAGGCGCAGCGACGAAAGTTGGTTGCGTGTTTAGTTCCCCTCGATTCTGGGATAGAAGCTCGAATAGCAGTCAATGGCAGAAGCGCTTCCGTGAAACCGGAGAGCCGCATGTAGCACACTCGCGGGGAAGTGATCGGTGACTCGGCGCCACTCGATAGCTGCGGCATCCGCGGTGCATGAGCACACCGAGTAAATGTCTCACAAAAGGGGCCGGTATTATATGCCTTGTGTAGGAGTCCTCTGCACACAACGCACACGCACATGGTCGGACATCGGAAGCGTTCTTACCACACTGGAGCAGACGTTCTTCTGCGCGAAGGTGGTCATATAGATTGTCACAGCGGCCGCTTATAAGGCAGCAGACTGGGCTAGGTTGTTTACTTTTACACTGTGCACGCCATGTTGGCAAAATTCGATACGAGAGTACCTGCTAGGTTCCACTTGAAAGCCCGCGGTTTGTTAGTATCGTGTCTCTTATTCGCATCAATATCTGACAACACAGCGCACAGTGGAAAATTTTGAGCTGTTTTAGTAAGGATCGGGTTTGCCGTGCAGCTCGCAAGCCATGCAGTATCACCCTGACGCAAGCGCAAATTTCACATCGTCCGCGATAGGACGCTGCCTGGGTGACCACGACTCCATCGAAAAACGAAGCGCATGTCCCAGGAATTCAAGACCAAAAAAAAGCACGACGTCACATTAATTCTTTCATTCAACATATCTAAGTAAACTTTGGTGGCCGTCCTGCGTTTTTTTTAGGATGCACTTCGTCCAAGAATTTTGCAGGTCAACCTAAGATTAAAGTATGAAGCGTTATATCACGGTCAGGTATGTAGTGCAGCTACACAGTCCACCGTTATGCAAGGAGCACCGCAGACGCGCCGCAGCTCTCGAGTGGCGCCGAGTCACCGATCACTTCCCGCGAATGTGCCTGAACTACATGCGGCTCTCCGGTTTCACGGAAGCGCTGCTGCCACTGACTGCTATTCGAGCTTCTATCCCAGAATCGAGGGGAACTAAACACGCGACCAACTTTCGTCGCTGCGCCTGTTTTCTCGGCCGGATAGAGCAGCGCTAACAAGCGCAGCTTCCAATCGAATTGGCATTCGTTTACGACATAGTTTCGTGCTGCTCTTGCGCTCGGCGACTTACCGGCCGCATTTCCGATGCACGCGGATTCCAAACGGCATTCTGAACGCGACACCCGAAGGAAACATGCTTGCGGAGCAGGAGTTCGTCTGCTACGTGCACCTCAATCATGGCGGCCGGCGGCGGCGCACCGCAGCGCCGCGGCTGCGTGCCAGTGCATACCACCTATACACACATATCCTCGTGCATTAAATACCACATTGGAAAGAACGGAAAAAAAGGCCCCTCGTGGCGTATGCGTTGCGAGCCCGCCTGGCACACAGAGGGCCTGGGTTCGAACCGCCATGCCGGCTGATGTCTTCTTTCGAATGGTGATTTTCGTGCTCACACGCACTGCCGACAGGCCCTGTACACGCCACTCATGTGAGAGCAAACGCCTACGCATTAGTAATTTCTAGCACCTTTGGTTTCTGTCACAATTATCGCTCGTCAACTGGCTGCCTGGCGCAAACTGCTGAGGTACAGGAGCCGCTTTACACTTCCCTGTGGCCTAAAAGCAAGCGTTGGACAACATTTATTTGTTAAGGTCGGTGAGCCCGTGCGTGGTGCGCTTGTGTCGATGGGTTGGTCATCGAGAAGGGTCTCAAGGGGTTAATGGGTTAAAAACAAGTATTTACTTAAAGGCAGAGCGAAGCACAAGAAAGGTAAAAACGAACAGCAGGAGTAGCAGAAACTATAGACAACACGAAACGCGACAAGCAGAAGACAGACAATACAAAAATGCACTCATCCAAATATAGCGAACAACAAGAAGGCGTACAGAGCATTAAAAGTAGGAATATACAAAACGTTACAGCGGTAGGAAAAGGAAAAAGTCCGGCGGACAATTCACATACGGGGGCCGAGGCGATGACTCAGGATCGGGTAGCTGTCGATGCGGCGATGTCTCGAAGCGGCGGGCCTTGCGCGATGGAACGCGCGTGCCTCGGCGCGGTAATTCGGCCCTCCACGCCCGCAGGCACACCACCCAACCTGTTTAGCTGCCTGTCTCCTCCCGACTGTCCTCAGCTCCCTGCAACCCGGACGGGCCTCATTTCTCAACGCGGCGCCGCGCGGTACGGGAGGGCAAGAGGGAACGCAAAAGACTTCCGTGACAGCCGTCGCCGAGTCGGCCAGGCCTGCACTCTCCACTTTCAAAAAACAGCATACCCGCACCACCACCCTTGAACTTTCCAGGCTTCCTGGAACTCCAGTGTCGGCTTCGTTTGCCGATGGCCGAGCTCCGAGATTGACCTTGACGGACCCCCAGCAACAGCCGTGCTACAAGCCTGTTACTGCGCTATCTGAACGCTCCCTCTGCTCTCTCCTGATGAGACATGTCCTGCTGGTATGTGACAGTTTCGCACTGCTTCGGGAACTGAGTCTCTGTCACATCTTTTGCGTTGCAGTTCTTTCGAGCACAACAGTGCGTGTTCTTCAGTGAACACGCAGTTCGGCAGAATCCACCGAGGCGGCTGGTTGTGGATTTAATTTTTTTTTCTCGCCTGCCACAAAATTTCCTCGAATCAAATTTGCTAGTTTACAAGCAACGAAGTTGGTGTGTATTATGCGCCTTTTCATATATTTTTATGCGGACGACCTTGATCCTTAATTTAGGTGTGAATCTGAGCAAAAAAGTCACTTTCTGCGAAATTTGGAAGTAATTTTTTCCGGTAAATTTAATTTATTTCTAGCGCAAGCTGCAGGGAAGCGTACAAATTATTGTGGCTGAAGCTTTAGCGACGTTTATGTAAAAATTTTCTTTAAGCGCGGCATTTTTTGCGTTTTTAATTAATTAAGAAAACACGGAAAATTCTTGCATGGCTTCATTCACAAATTATGATGAAAGAACAAATCAAGAGAAATATTCTCAAAATCTCTCATTGTACCCTGGTTCACATATCATTTAAATATTTTATACTCCAACTTCTCCTTTTCGCCGAAACTTCAAATAGCGCTCAGGAAAGGAAAACATTTTTTTCGAGAAAAATACTTCACTCAAACTGCATTCGCATCACAGCCAACATGCCCAATTTGTTTCTTCAAAACAATCGCCGGTGGTCACTTTTGCGGTCTGCGACGTGTCGCGTGGAATGACCCCAAGTCCTGTGAGCGGATGACTGCCTGAGTGACGCAACGCGGAGTTCGCCGGAGCACGTCGCATCGCGGACGGCCGGAGAACGAGGCGTCCGGCTGGTCCATCGAAAAGGTGATACGACAGCCATTGACAATAGAGCGGGCTTTGCGCAAACAAGAGTTTCACAGCCTCGCCGGTGCTAAGCTCCTCATCATCTCACACTCTTGCCGCCAATTCATGCAGAGCCCTGTGCCCATGGTGTGCGCCGTGCTAAACTGTGTGTTCATGGGGCCACGCCAGATTGCTGTCCGATGGCCTTGCCATAACGGCTTTCGCTGTAGAACACACTCCTGCCGTGCACTTGTCTACCGCCAGCTCTTTTCTTTCCGCATGGAAGTACACCAGGAGACACAGCACCCAGAAATGGCACGGCTATCCAATAAACAGTCTTTACAGCAGTTTTATATAGCGCTTATTCATGAACGCTGAATCATCGAGTGCTTCCGTCAGAGAAACGCACGATTTCCAGCAAGTTTTGAGGCGGTTGCACGCACATGGCGGCGTCAGCGACGAAGAACCGGGCCACTATACTTTTTGAAGACTGCTTTATCTATTGTTCTTTTTAAATCTCAGTGATTCGCTGGCAGTTTAATCTGACGGAAATAGCGGCCATCGAGACCCATTGTGGCCAGGCATGTACTTCTGGCAGTACGATCATCCCGCGCATCCCCATGCTCGGCGCCAGTAGCGCTGCACCGCGGCTGACAGGGCTGGACGGTGGGAGAGCCAGCATGCGTATTCAAAATCTAGAACACAACGCGGGTTTCGCGACGAGCGCGGGAACGCTCGACCTATCGGCACCAGTTCCATAACAATATGACACACGCGAACGCAAGGATACAGCCAAACACGCGCTTCCGACGCCAAAGAAACGCACGCGAACGCCGCGCTAAACACGTATACAACCTGCCCCAGGCCGACAGAGTGTGCGGCGGCTAGAGGAATGTTAGCTATGATCCTACCTAAAATGCGCTATACGCCGGTCCTGGAAAGCGTTTCATGCTGCGCCTCCCCTCTCGGTGTCAACACAGAGCGCAAACTTGTTTCTTCTTGTACCATTGCCCTCTTCCAGATCAACAAGGCAAGCTTGCTTTTCTTTTACAGCAGTAGTTATACTATGGACTTCCTCAGGGCCGACGGCATTACCGATGCGCAACATGACGCGCGTCGAAATGAACACATGGGGAGCAAGCCCATCAAGGCAATACTTTTCACCAGTGAGTTGCCACCACCGCGGAGGAGGAATAAAGTATTTAAATAGAGCACTACAGACGCGTGTAAAAAATTGCAATCGCTCCGCCAAGGCCTGTTGCCGTCCGCCGAGTTCGAAGCACTCCAGGAGGATGAGAGGAGTGTAATGGAATAAGAGGTGCTGAAAACGTCATTACACCAACATAGAATGTCTTCTGTATCTATATACTCTCATCCCACCCCCCCACCCCTCCCTCCCGAAAAAAAAAAAGTTTTGCGCCAGCCTGTAGGGCAGCCAGGACAGCGAGCTGCATCACCCCATGCAGCGGGAGGCACCGTAACACACCCAGAAAATGGCCAAACACTTAAAACATCTGGGAACTGCACCCCTTACTCGGCAAATAACAGTGCACAACGCCCCCAAAGTTCAGAAGACCACTCATCCAATTAGTGACTCACCGAAACACGAAGCTTCGCACCTTGTGAAGGCTGGAGTCAATTAATGTAATACTCCGCTGCACACACAAACGGAAGAAAAAATCAGCTTCGACGCAACTATGTAAAAAAAGCACCCCTGCCTGCACACATGGACGGAAAGATCAGGCGTGGGCAACCAGCCGTAACCACATTAAAACACAACAAAACTTGTCCGACATCACCACACTTGTACTAAAACTTCCGCAGTATTCACAGAGAATCAGGAACCGAGTGCCTACGTTTAGATTAAGATTAATTGCTTAACATAAACGAACACGCATCGGCAAGCCAGAGAACTACACAGTAGACGGTGCCCAATTTGTACCGTACAATAAAGCATGAAATGCGAAATCCGGTTGAAAATACCACACAGATGTGACCACAACAAACTCCGTCAACTGCATATAAAACGCGCTAAAAGGTAGTGGCTGCATAAAGAAAGAAAAAGTCATCTGGCTCGCGCTCACAATTTTCGATGACACGGACCGAGGTAACGACCCTACCGCAGGTCATAGACGACCGACGAAACACCAGAAGCAGTGGTAGCATAACGGACAATTTGCAGAGCGGCGATGCGGGCGTTAGAGCCAAGCGTTTGCGGGTAGGCAGGCTGGAAACGCTGATTGGTCAAAAAAATATGACGTCATACGCGTGACGTCATAGGTCACGTGATATTTAGTGACGTCATGTCCGGTTGGGGACAGGCAGTTTTCCCTAGATTTTTCCCCGCCACCGCTCGTCAGCGGACGGGGCTGCTCGCGAGGAGCCGAGAGGCGAGGAGGCAGCGTGCACTGCAGCGTTGCCTGCTCGGCGTGTCCCCGTCATGTCTTTCGACCCGCCGCTGTGGCTCAGTGGCTATGGCGCTCGGCCGCTGATCCGAAAGACGCGGGTTCGATCCCGGTCGGGGTGGTCGAATTTCGATGGAGGCTAAATTCGAGAGGCCCGTGAACTGTGCGATGTCAGTGCACGTTAAAGAACCCCAGGTGGTCGAAATTTCCGAACCCCTTTCACTACGGCGTCCCTCATAGCCTGAGTCGTTTTGCGACGTTAAAACCCCAATAAACCATAAACCCATGTTCTTCAGAGCGCGCGCGAGATTAAAAAGCGCACCTGTCGCGCTGCGCTGTCACACTGCATGCCTGCTTCTGTGCATTTCTTGCGGATTCCTTTCAGTCATACTTAGCTTTACTACTGACCAAAAGGCTTTCTTAAACAGTTATTTCAAGTTTTATTGCTATGTATAAAGAATATGTTTGTAGCAGGTGCGTGAGCCCGAACAAAAGAAAACTGTTTTTATTCCCCTTCAGTATTCCTGCTTATCGAGACTTGAGCATTTATATGTTGCAGTACAACTTTTTTCAGGCATCACAACTGATGTTTCGATGTGTTTGGTACATATTCATCTTCAGACATTTCATGTCTGTTGAGTAAAAAGAAACGAAACAATACTTGACTCCATAAGTTGTGATTGAGGTATAGCATCACGTATAGCATGCTCTTGAAATTCCTCTAGCTGCTGCACAGAAGTCTGTAATTGACTTCATTGTAGCTTCATACTTGCACTATTTAAACTCTGCACATAGCTCTTTTTTCACAAAAGGAAATGTGATTAGGTTTCTGAATAGAGCTGTGCACGGGCCGCAATTTCGAACCCGCGCCCGGCCCGGGACCTAACCTACCGACAGGAAGCCCGGCCCGACACTGACGGACCCTGAGCACGCTCGTGCTCGGCCCGACCTGCAAAGCGGCGACGACACAAAAAGAGAATTTCAGGAAAAGGAGTTTATTTCAATGGCATTCAAATTTTGACCTCGCATTCCAGATCACAGTTTGGGATTATACACAAAACACAACGCATAAAGGTATAGATTTATCACTCTAAATATGCAAGTTGTACATTGATGATGGCTTGATCGAAACAAGAGCGGCACTCTTTCATTACGAATCCAGCGGCGCTGAAATTTTTGTCGCTGCTTGAATTGGTGGCCGCAACGGCTAATACTTTCATAGAAAGAATAGAAACGCTTGAAGTACGAAGGAGAATGACAGACGTGGTGTCGTAAGCCATGGATGGCGTGCCACGACAGGAAGACTTTTTGACTTGTCAGAGGATAAGCGAGCAAATAAGCGACAGGGCGGCGCTATCCTGCGAATGCCGATGTGGCCGCGACATCCCTGCTTCTACTATTCACGGGAAGGCACGGTGCTGTGTTCACTTCGCTGACAAGCAATTACGGCGAAACGCAGCAACCAGTACGAGCTGAGCCGTAGCGGAGGCGCCGTGACATTCTTCTAATGCCATTCATGTGGAGGGGGCCACCCGTTCGCTCTCGCCCGCGACTATTGTCCGTCTCCCCGGCCGGAACGGGAGAGAGTAGCTCCTGCCGGGTAGGCCGACAAGAGAGAAGGCTGCCGGCTCTGCGGTACGCTGCGAGTGGCGAGTGGAAGAATTTAACCTTTTCCCGATGTGCTGCTGCAAGATAGACATCTCGCGCGACTCCGTGACCCCGCGACCTCGCGTGCGCCGTACGCAGCCCTGCCTCCGCTTCCCAGAACCTTCCTTTCTTCTTACAAGGCGCCCAAAACTGGTTGCTTTTCCCCAACGTTGGTACTTGCTAGAACCAAAAATGCGTTTCCAGCCCCAGCTAGCTTTTTTTTTAGCGTTTGTACTATCCTCCCGTCCTTGTACATTCCCTCCTGGATGGTCTAGACACAAATCACTTCCTGCTGTGCATGCAAGACGCCCAGCGCACCACAGCCATATTCGCATTTCCACATATATGATACATGCTTTGCCCAACTTAGAGCCCTGGGCGTTTGGTTGTGAGTAACACCGTATGACGCGTAATGCATTACCATCAGGCAGAATTAAAATATGAGAAAATTCATCGCAAGATATATTTCCTTGTATTCTCCAAGTAAATTACTTCTATACTAACTCCTCCCTTCTGAAGTGACCAAAAGATAAAACAACTCAGCGTGTAAAAAGGTGAATGCAAAAATACACTACTTTTGTGCAAAATTCACAGGAAGTGCACTTAAATTGCCACAAGTGCATGATGGCCAATTAAGGAAAAAAAACAAGGGCAAAGGACGCAGAAAATGAACACAGGACGACGCTGTGTTCTGTGTTCCTGTATTCCCAGTTCTGTGTCGCCGTCTTTTGCGCTGCTTTTATTTCTACAATCGTGAACCAATTAACTCGCCCAGCTCTCCACTCTACTGGACCAATAAGGCATCAAGCTTCACAGTGCATTAGTGTTATATCTTACGCTACATATTTTCGAATTGTTTTTGCTGCAGAACAGGTATAAGAGGTCGGCATACACGTCTTTCATTTGCTTAGGAAGAAAGCAGCGCAGTCAAGAAAGTTACTCCCTCCTGCCAGTGAGAATTTTAAAAATGCGGTTTTTTCAGTGCCAGTATAATATCTTTGCATGCTGACGGCATGTTGAAATTTTCGTTGATGCACCGTAATAATTATCTCATGAAGCCCCAGCTCTTGTGGCCCAGGACGAAGAGTACGATTATTTTTTTTGTTTATTTCATCCTTCGGGCAACATACAGATATTGCCCACGAGGCAAGACAAAACGAGGTGCTGAACCTCCTGACTGGGTCTTGTCCTCGCCTGGGTACAGCAGCAGGAGCGGTATTGGATTATACTACAAAAAAAAACTGTCTTTGCCATCACTTACACAACAGACGCATCATAAACAGTTCTTGTAAATATATACAGATAATAAAATAATAATACACACTAAATCATATACAAAAATGGTACAGAAATACAATACATTAGGGTTGTTCGAACCGACATAGCATTCCCTGCTGAAAAAAAGCTCCACGACGCAACAACCCCACAGACCATCCACCACAGAACACCACACAATCTGCACGACACACCGCATAATCCGTATGACATATCATACGAATTGTATGACATATCACACAGACTGCACGATATGCCACACAGACCGCACGACATCCCACGATGAACGATCTATGAGTCCATTGCATCATAGAACTCCCCCCCAGCAGGGTTACATCAAACGGAACCAGAAGTAAGCATTTTGTCGTCTAGGACACAACGTTAGACAAAAAGAAAGACGAACAGATGCGTTTAAAACCCCTGCGCGTGGAACTATTTTTAGCTGCATCTATTACAAACGGATGAGAATTACACATCAACATGATTTGGTGCTCAATTGATTGTGTTCCGTAGTTGGTGCGAGACCTATTTACCACAACAGAAGTCTGACGCAAGCTGTAACCAGTGGATCTATTTAGGTACGTGTTAAAAAAATTAATGTAATTTGTTTTTATTTCGTTATAAATAAACACACATATTTTGAGTTCATACATGGCAATATTTGAAGTGCATTTATGAACCAAGTTCTTATTGCTCTAACGTTCTCCTAAGCAAATAAAACTGAAAATTGTGATAATTTTGATAATGCTTTATGGAGCTAACACTACCAGGACGTGGTAAATAAACAAAAAATAAATTATTTGATAAAGGCCTGTACGCTGCACTTGTGCTGCTCATTTATTTCATGCTGTCCATTTTCTCAGTGCAGTGTCTTCTTTCATAGGCATATTTCTGGCTCATTACATACTTTGCTTCGGTTCACAATTCTTCTTTTAGCTATATTTCATCCACTTTCCTGCCATGATCTCTATTCAAACGTAATTTGTGTAATTTTGCTTTGTCCGGGCTCCTGCAATGTTCTAGTACATATGAATGATGTGAAGACCTGTTTCAAGCTGTTGCACTATAATTCACTCTAACCTCCTCGATCACGATCACCTAAGCCTTTCCTTATATGTTGCCATACTTTTTTATGGAAACACTTAAAAACAAAGCATCATGATCTATTTCAATATTGTTTTATTTGCCGATCTAATTTTTTCGAAGATAACATGGAATACCAACTCCCCTTTAATGTCCCCGTTCTCGTCTCGAAGTCGCGAATTTTTAGATGTGCGCTCAGTATTCTCGTTAGTGAATTTGTGCTCACAAGGGACTAGAACAGCCAACGCGGCTAATACGCTAGATTTAATCCTGACAAATCGATCTGACATAGTCTCACCTATTACATACCTGCCAGGCATCAGCGACCACTTGCTAATGCACTCTGACATTAATCTAGCCGCTCCGAACACTAACAAAAAGAAAAAAAATAATAATAATACGAGACTACAACGGAGCAAATTTTCAGGCGATAAATAATGAACTTTTTTTTTTATCGATGCTTTCCCATAGCTTTGGTGTCCGCAGCATTCAAACCAACTGGAGCATGTTCACAGCTATAGTCACCCAACTCATAGAACAATTGTGCTCACAAGAGACTATAACAGCCAACGCGGCGAATACGCTAGATTTAATCCTGACAAATCGATCTGACATAGTCTCACCTATTACATACCTGCCAGGCATCAGCGACCACTTGCTAATGCACTATGACATTAATCTAGCCACTCCGAACACTAACAAAAAGAAAAAAATAATAATACGAGACTACAACGGAGCAAATTATCAGGCGATAAATAATGAACTATTTTTTTTATCGATGCTTTCCCATAGCTTTGGTGTCCGCAGCATTCAAACCAACTGGAGCATGTTCACAGCTATAGTCACCCAACTCACAGAACAATACACTCCTGAACGCACTGCCACCACCCACTCAATAGCTCCCTAGTGTAATAATCACATTAAACGTTTATCTAACAAAAAGAAAGCCTCTACCGCATCGTAAAGTTCTCGCCAACTAGTGAGTGATCGGACTTCGTATTCAGCGGCTTCCAACATGTATGTTCAGGCGCTCAAAAGCGCTAAAAGCACTTCCACTCACATGTAACCACCAATGTCAAAAATTCTGGCGGGTCATTAATCCTTCCACCGACGATAGTTTTGCGTTATCTGACCCGTTAGGCGACCCCATCCCTTCCGACCTTTCGGCCGCGATTCTTAACCACGCAATCACTGACAACTTTACACCCATATCTGATGTATACATATGCCTACAACTCACCACTTATGTTTTCATGCCACCTATAACTGTTGCTCCTACTGGTGTGAATAAGCTTATTGATGGACTCAGTGTTCATTCCGCTCCGGGTTATGACTGCGTTACTTAAAAAGCACTGCAGCTTATTCGCCCATTATACTAACCAAACTTTTCCAGCATTGACCAGTCAACGCTGCTGCTGAGTGGAAGATCGGAAAGGTGGTTACAGTCTACAAATCCGGCAGCAAAGCATCCCCTATTAATTATAGTCCCGTATCCCTTACCAATACTTGACCCAAAATGTTCAAACATATAATATTCACCAACCTTGTTAACTTCCTTTCATTGAACAACTTGTTTATGTCAGCGCAACATGGTTTTCGAAAACCTTATTCTTGCGAAACACAATTAATATAGTTTACACATGCATTGCACTGTATTCTAGACCTACCATCACTAACTGACTGTATACTTCTGGACTTTTCGAAGGCTTTCGACGATGTATGTCACAACCTTTTGGATCACAAACTAAAACATCTGAATATTGACTGTAACTTATTGAAATGTATTGAATGTCTACTTAATCGCTCACAATTAGTTTTTGCTATCGGTTATAACACCTGTTTTACAGAGGTGTCTTCCGGAGTTCCACAAGGTTCAGTTCTTGGACCCTAGGTACTGTTCCTGATTTAACATTAATCATCCCCGCTCTCTTATGGATTCTCATATTCACCTATTCGCTGATGTTTGCGTCATTTTTAGAGAAATAACCAACACTAACAACCTTACATTACTTCAGTCAGTGGCGGTCACAGAGAGAGGTATTAGGGGGAGCGGACAGACTGCTGTATATAAAAAAGAAAAAATAGAAACAGCGAATTTTTTATTTTATTTGCACAAAAATTTTTTTGCGCTTTGTTATTGAAAAATAAATGGCGAAAGGTATAGACATTATACCATTACTCAATCTTTGAATGTTAACGTTTACGCGAGCAATATTCATTTCGATACCAGGGGAAACGAGTCGACGTCTGAGATATCCCGCCACGACATGTCCACTAAGGTCAAAGCACCTGCCCGGACATTTCACAAGTGGGGTTAGCGGCCTTCATTTCTCAGTTCTGGGAAGTGGCTTTGTTCCGCCCTCTGTCCCCTCCTTCAAGGCGGCTGGTCGGCGCTCCTTGTCAAGCCAGAAAGGGATGGTCCCCTCGCTGGCGTCGCTGTGTCCCATGGTGGGATAAAGCCATGAATGGGTGGCTCCCTTCCCCCCCCTCCCCCGCCGACGAGGTTGCTGGCCACCGCAACCGCAGGTGAATGGCACCGCCGTCGCCGCCGCGCCGGCGGCATGGCAAGACAACGGTGGCGGCAAGGCAGGAGCACAATTCCTCGATAACTATCAACGTGTAGAACGTACAAAGCAGGGGACTACTTGACGAGACCGCCACTGACTTCAGTGCGAAGAATGGTGAATGCAGCTGTATATGAACAAATGCAAAGTCATGCGTGTATCTAGAAAAACTTCCGTCCCACCTCACTACTACATCGATAACATTTCGTTGAAATCAGCCTCATCATATAAGTGCATCGGCGTCCACATTACTTATTATCTTAACTGGTCTCTTCATACCGTGAAAATAATTGAAAATGCTAATAGCATGCTTTGCTACTTACGTCGCAACTTCTTTAACGTTCCTTCCAATTTAAACTATTGCTTTATCAAACACTAATACGATAAAAACTCGAGCATGCAACACGTGTATGGCACCCTGCTCATGACAACTTCATTAATTATCTTGAGCTGGTGCAAAATAACTCTGTGCGTTTAATCCTTGTTAACTACAACCGCACAGCGAGTATGACTACTATGAAGTCTAATATCTGCCTCCCATAACTGACATCGCGTAGAAAATTGTTTCGTATCACCCTGTTCAACAAGCTGTACCATCATCCCGCTCTTCGTGATCACCTTGTTGAGGTATTAGCGGGGTCGCAGCTGAGCACCAGAGAGAGAGACGACCAGCGTGGCAGGCTTCTAGTTCCGGACTGCGCGTGCCGGGCGTGCGCTCCGAGCACGCGCTGTCGTTCTTTATTTTCCTCTAGCGCGGGAACGCCGATCTCAGCGCCAGCGCCGCCGGGCGCTACAGGGCCCCCCGCCTAGACGGAACGTCGGAATGTGCGCTCGGTAAAAGAAAAGAGAGTAGAAGTGTCCAGTAAGTTCATGTCAGGAGCCGGGAAGAGCTGTCGGGTGGAGTGCGCGGGCTCAGGTGGACGAGCCTGGCTGCTGCGCAATGGGCGAATGATGCAGGGTGCACCAGCTGACAATGGACATCGGGGCAGGAGAGGCCATGGTCAGGCCGTCACCGGCTGTAGTGCTGCCCGCTGACACAAGTGTCAGCGATGTTGGAGTGTTGCGGCTGATGTCCATGGGGATCTGACGCACCGTGTATGCGATCACAAGCACAGGAGCGGCCGAAACGGCTCCATGGACTGACAGCAGATGTGGTGGGACCGTCGACACAACGGTGACAGCAAAGACGATGCCGGAGCAAGTTGCTGGGCTCAATCCAAGGTGCTGGGATGAAACGGGAGTGACAGTCCGGAGCACCTCGCCAGTGTCGATGCGCGTGTGGGCATGATCAGCTGTGGGTGTCTGCAAGAAGGTTGTGGCAGTGACAGGCCGTGTAGTTGAGACTGCTACATCAGACGGCGGGCGGACAGCAAGAGACACAGCTGGGGGATGGACAGTTGCCGCACTACTCGGTGTGGGTAACTTGATCATTCGGTGCTGAAGGTTGCTCAAGTCAGGCACCAAAACAGGCGCTTGCTGCGACAGTGTCGAGTTGCCAGGGTCAGACGCCGAGAAGTGGGTGACAGTACCGAGGGTTTGGAGCGTGGCCCTTTGGGCAGGCGGTGTGGCTGCCTGGGTAGTGGAATAGGTATCTGACAGATGCTGGGGTGGCGGCTTCAACCTCACAGCAGAGGCCTGCAGAGCTGTTGACGGTAGTGACGAGGTAGGTGGAGATGCCGGAAGCCTCGGCACGGCTGCTGCCGCAGAGTTGTCCTTGGCTGCAGGAGGCTCTGGCGACAATGCCACTGAAGCGCAAGGAGGCAGAGCTAGAGACGCGGGTCGGATAGTAGTGGGAGCAGGGCGCGAGGCGGAGCTCGTGCGGATCCCACCTGGTGTGGCGTCGAGAGAGACAACCGGGCTGGAGACGCTGGACGGGAGTGGCGGCGATGCGGCGAGGGGCTGCTGAGGCGGGCCGGTTTCTGATGAAGGCTGCGTGGGCGCGAGCGAGGCCGGTCCAGGGACAGAGGCTGGCGGCGGCGAAAACACAAGCGTTTGCGGGACGGCAGGCTGGAAACGCTGATTGGTCAAAAAAATATGACGTCATACGCGTGACGTCATAGGTCACGTGATATTTAATGACGTCATGTCCGGTTGGGGACAGGCATGTTTTCCCTAGATTTTCCCCCGCCACCGCTCGTCAGCGGACGGGGCTGCTCGCGAGGAGCCGAGAGGCGAGGAGGCAGCGTGCACTGCAGCGTTGCCTCCTCGGCGTGTCCCCGTCATGTCTTTCGACCCGCCGCGGTGGCTCAGTGGCTATGGCGCTCGGCCGCTGATCCGAAAGACGCGGGTTCGATCCCGGTCGGGGTGGTCGAATTTCGATGGAGGCTAAATTCTAGAGGCCCTTGTACTGTGCGATGTCAGTGCACGTTAAAGAACCCCAGGTGGTCGAAATTTCCGAACCCCTTTCACTACGGCGTCCCTCATAGCCTGACTCGTTTTGCGACGTTAAAACCCCAATAAACCATAAACCCATGTTCTTCAGTGCGCGCGCGAGATTAAAAAGCGCACCTGTCGCGCTGCGCTGTCACACTGCATGCCTGCTTCCGTGCATTTCTTGCGGACTCCTTTCAGTCATACTTAGCTATACTTTGACCAAAAGGCTTCTTAAACAGTTATTTCAAGTTTTATTGCTATGTATAAAGAATATGTTTGTAGCAGGTGCGTGAGCCCGAACAAAAGAAAACTGTTTTTATTCCCCTTCAGTATTCCTGCTTATCGAGACTTGAGTATTTATATGTTGCAGTACATCTTTTTTCAGGCATCACAACTGATGTTTCGATGTGTTTGGTAATTGACTTCATTGTAGCTTCATACTTGCACCATTTAAACTCTGCACATAGCTCTTTTTTCACAAAAGGAAATGTGATTAGGTTTCTGAATAGAGCTGTGCACGGGCCGCAGTTTCGAACCCGCGCCCGGCCCGGGACTTAACCTACCGACAGGAAGCCCGGCCCGACACTGAAGGACCCTGAGCACGCTCGTGCTCGGCCCGACCTGCAAAGCGGCGACGACACAAAAAGAGAATTTCAGGAAAATGAGTTTATTTCAATGACATTCAAATTTTGACCTCGCATTCCAGATCACAGTTTGGGATTATACACAAGACACAACGCATAAAGGTATAGATTTATCACTCTAAATATGCAAGTTGTTCATTGATGATGGCTTGATCGAAACAAGAGCGGCGCTCTTTCATTACGAATCCTGCGGCGCTGAAATTTTTCTCGCTGCTTGAATTGGTGGCCGCAACGGCTAATACTTCCATAGCAAGAGAAACGCTTGAAGTATGAAGGGGAATGACAGACGTGGTGTCGTAAGCCATGGATGGCGTGCCACAACAGGAAGACTTTTTGACTTGTTAGAGGATAAGCGAGCAAACAAGCGACAGGGCGGCGCTATACTGCGAATGCCGATGTGGCCGCGACGTCCCTGCTTGTACTTATCACGGGAAGGCACGGTGCTTTGTTCACTTTGCTGACAAGCGATTACGGCGAAACGCAGCACTGCGCCAGAATAGTACAAGCTGAGCCGTAGTGGAGGCGCCAGTGACATTCTTCTAATGCTTTTCATGTGGTGCCCCCCCCCCCTCCTTCGCTCTCGCCCGCGACTATTGTCCGTCTTCCCGGCCGGAACCTGCCGGGTAGGCGGACAAGAGAGAAGGCTGCCGGCTCTGCGGTGCGCTGCGAGTGGCGAGCGGAAGAATTTAACCTTTTCCCGATGTGCTGCTGCAGCGCTACTCCGTGACCCCGCGACCTCGCGTGCGCCGTACGCAGCCCTGCCTCCGCTTCCCAGAACCATCCTTTCTTCTTACAAGGCGCCCAAAACTGGTTGCTTTGCCCCAACGTTGGTACTTGCTAAAACGAAAAATGCGTTTCTAGCCCCAGCTAGCTTTTTTTTTTTAGCGTTTGTACTATCTTCCCGTCCTTGTACATGCCCTCCTGGATGGTCTAGACACAAATCACTTCCTGCTGTGCATGCAAGACGCCCAGCGCACCACAGCCATATTCGCACTTCCACATATATGATACATGCTTTGCCCAACTTAGAGCCTTGGGCGTTTGGTTGTGAGTAACACCGTATGGCGCGTAATGCATTCCCATCAGGCAGAATTAAAATATGAGAAAATTCATCGCAAGATATATTTCCTTGTATTCTCCAAGTAAATTACTTCTATACTAACTCCTCCCTTCTGAAGTGACCAAAAGAAAAACAACTCAGCGTGTAAAAAAGGTGAATGTAAGAATACACTACTTTTGTGCAAAATTCACAGGAAGTGCACTTAAATTGCCACAAGTGCATGGCCAATTAAGGAAAAAAAAACAAGGGCAAAGGACGGAGACGCACAACAGGAACACAGGACGACGCTGTGTTCTGTGTTCCTGTATTCTGTGTTCCGAGTTCTGTGTCCCCGTCTTTTTCGCTGGTTTTCTTTCTACAATCGTGAACCAATTAACTCGCCCAGCTCTCCACTCTACTGGACCAATAAGGCATCAAGCTTCAGAGTGCATTAGTGTTATATCTTACGCTACATATTTTCGAAATGTTTTTGCTCGGCATACACGTCTTTCATTTGCTTAGGAAGAAAGCAGCGCAGTCAAGAAAGTTACTCCCTCCTGCCAGCGAAAATTAAAAAAATGCGGTTTTTTCAGCGCCAGTATAAAATCTTTGCATGCTGACGGCATGTTGAAATTTTCGTTAATGCACCGTAATAATTATCTCATGAAGCTCCAGCTCTTGTGGCCCAGGACGAAGAGTACGATGATTTATGGCAATATTTGAGGTGCATTTATGAGCCAAGTTCTTAATGCTCTAACGTTCTCCTAAGCAAATAAAACTGAAAATTGTGATAATTTTGATAATGCTTTATGGAGCTAACACTACCAGGACGTGGTAAATAAACAAAAAATAAATTCTTTGATAAAGGCCTGTACGCTGCACTTGTGCTGCTCATTTATTTCATGCTGTCCATTTTCTCAGTGCAGTGTCTTCTTTGATATGCATATTTCTGGCTCATTACATACTTTGCTTCGGTTCACAATTCTTCTTTTAGCTATATTTCATCCACTTTCCTGCCATAATCTCTATTCAAACGTAATTTGTGTAATTTTGCTTTGTCCGGGCTCCTGCAATGTTCTTTTTATTTTTATTTTATTTAGAACATACTGCAGGCCTACAGTAGGCCCAAGCAGGAGGGGCGAATACATAATATATGCAAAAAAGAACAGGTTTAGCAAAATTGAAAAATGTTAAATACAAGTTGTAACACAAAATACAGCAATAAATACAAGGCTCAGATGCAAAAGTATATATGAATGATGTGAAGACCTGTTTCAAGCTGTTGCACTATAATTCAGTCTAACCTCCTCGATCACGATCACCTAAGCCTTTCCTTATCTGTTGCCATACTTTTTTATGGAAACACTTAAAAACAAAGCACCATGATCTATTTCAGTATTGTTTTATTTGCCGATCTAATTTTTTCGAAGATAACATGGGATACCAACTCCCCTTTAATGTCCCCGTTCTCGTCTCGAAGTCGCGAATTTTTAGATGTGCGCTCAGTATTCTCGTTAGTGCATTTGTGCTCACAAGGGACTATAACAGCCAACGCGGCTAATACGCTAGATTTAATCCTGACAAATCGATCTGACATAGTCTCACCTATTACATACCTGCCAGGCATCAGCGACCACTTGCTAATGCACTATGACATTAATCTAGCCACTCCGAACACTAACAAAAAGAAAAAAAATAATAATACGAGACTACAATGGAGCAAATTTTCAGGCGATAAATAATGAACTATTTTTTTTTATCGATGCTTTCCCATAGCTTTGGTGTCCGCAGCATTCAAACCAACTGGAGCATGTTCACAGCTATAATCACCCAACTCACAGAACAATACACTCCTGAACGCACTGCTACCACCCACTCAATAGCTCCCTAGTGTAATAATCACATTAAACGTTTATCTAACAAAAAGAAAGCCTCTACCGCATCGCAAAGTTCTCGCCAACTAGTGAGCGATCGGACTTCGTATTCAGCGGCTTCCAACATGTATGTTCAGGCGCTCAAAAGCGCTAAAAGCACTTCCACTCACATGTAACCACCAATGTCAAAAATTCTGGCGGGTCATTAATCCTTCCACCGACGATAGTTTTGCGTTATCTGACCCGTTAGGCGACCTCATCCCTTCCGACTTTCGCGTCACGATTCTTAACCGCGTAATCACTGACAACTTTACACCCATATCTGATGTATACATATGCCTACAACTCACCACTTCAACTATGTTTTCATGCCACCTATAACTGTTGCTCCTACTGGTGTGAATAAGCTTATTGATGGACTCAGTGTTCATTCCGCTCCGGGTTATGACTGCGTTACTTAAAAAGCACTGCAGCTTATTCGCCCATTATACTAACCAAACTTTTCCAGCATTGACCAGTCAACGCTGCTACTGAGTGGAAGATCGGAAAGGTGGTTACAGTCTACAAATCCGGCAGCAAAGCATCCCCTATTAATTATCGTCCCATATCCCTTACCAATACTTGACCCAAAATGTTCAAACATATAATATTCACCAACCTTGTTAACTTCCTTTCATTGAACAACTTTTTATGTCAGCGCAACATTGTTTTCGAAAACTTTACTCTTGCGAAACACAGTTAATATAGTTTACACATGCATTGCACTGTATTCTAGACCTATCATCACTAACTGGCTGTATATTTCTGAATTTTTCTAAAGGCTTTCGACGATGTATGTCACAACCTTTTGGCTAACAAACTAAAACATCTTAATATTGACTGTAACTTATTGAAATGGATTGAATGTCTACTTAATCGCTCACAATTAGTTATTGCTTACGGTTATAACACCTGTTTTACAGAGGTGTCTTCCGGAGTTCCACAAGGTTCAGTTCTTGGACCCTAGCTACTGTTCCTGATCTAACATTAATGATCCCCGCTCTCTTATGGATTCTCATATTCACCTATTCGCTGATGTTTGCGTCATTTTTAGAGAAATAACCAACACTAACAACCTTACATTACTTCAGTGAGTGGCGGTCACAGAGAGTGGTTTTAGGGGGAGCGGACAGACTGCTGTATATAAAAAAAGAAAAAATAGAAACGATTTTTCATTTTATTTGCACAAAAATTTTTTTGCGCTTTGTTATTGAAAAATAAATGGCGAAAGGTATAGACGTTATACCATTACTCAATCTTTGAATGTTAACGCTTACGCGAGCAATATTCATTTCGATACCAGGCGAAACGAGTCGACGTCTGAGATAATTGCCACGACATGTCCACTAAGGTCAAAGCACCTGCCCGGACATTTCACCAGTGGGGTTAGCGGCCTTCATTTATCAGTTCTGGGAAGTGGCTTAATTTGTTCTGCCCTCAGTCCCCAAGGCGGCTGGTCGGCGCTCCTTGTCAAGCCAGAAAGGGATGGTCCCCTCGCTTGCGTCGCTGTGTCCCTGGTGGGATAAAGACATGAATGGGTGGCTCCCCCCCCCCCTCCCGCCGACGAGGTTGTTGGCCACCGCAACCGCAGGTAAATGGCACCGCCGTCGCCGCCGCGCCGGCGGCATGGCAAGACAACGGTGGCGGGAACTTGATTACTTTTGTATTTTGTAAATAGTGTACAAAGCTCTCCCCTGTCCTTTCTTGCTGTCGCTCCCCTCTATACTTCTCCTTACTATCCTCTCCCTTTCCCTGTCGTTTCCGCCGGCTGCAGCTCGGGTGCTTAAGATATTAGATAGCAATTGCCGCAGCCGGCAACACTCTTTTGCTTCCTTTTTTTTTTTAAAAATAAACCACTACCGCCAAGGCAGGAACACGATACCTATCAACGTGTAGAACGTGGAATTGTGTGAAATAAGACAGCCGCTAACAAGGTGAACGTACAAAGCAGGGGACTACTTGACGAGACCGCCACTGACTTCAGTGCGAAGAATGGTGAATGCAGCTATATATGAACAAATGCAAAGTCATGCGTGTATCTAGAAAAACTTCCGTCCCACCTCACTACTACATCGATAACATTTCGTTGGAATCAGCCTCATCATATAAGTGCATCGGCGTCCACATTACTTATTATCTTAACTGGTCTCTTCATACCGAGAACATAATTGAAAATGCTAATCGCATGCTTTGCTACTTACGTCGCAACTTCTTTAACGTTCCTTCCAATTTGAAACTACTGCTTTATCAAACACTAATACGATAAAAACTCGAGCATGCAACACGTGTATGGCACCCTGCTCATGACTTCATTAATGATTTTGAGCTGGTGCAAAATAACTCTGTGCGTTTAATCCTTGTTAACTACAACCGCACAGCTATGAAGTCTAATATCTGCCTCCCATAACTGACATCGCGTAGAAAAGTGTTTCGTATCACCCTGTTCCACAAGCTGTACCATCATCCCGCTCTTCGTGATCACCTCATCCCCCGTACAATTTCTGTATCCCGCCGCATTGATCATGATCACAAAGTTGGAAGTATGTCATGCAACAGAAAATGCTGCTCGCAGTCATTCCTGCCGCGAACCTCATGCGACTGGAACCACCTTACCGCAGAAGTTGCCGGCACTGAAAATTACGAGCAGTTCCGCGTAGCACTAGCTAACATTGTATATTCAGGCGCTGTTTAATGTTCATGTAATCAACTGTATTTTTCTCTCAGTTTTAGTATATTTACCATTCCCCCTGTGTAATGCCACTAACCCGTTGTGCTCTAAGCGGTGCGGTCCGGGCTCTATTATTTTACTTTACTTTTAGACAAGCCCACCCTAACATCTGTGTAATGCCACTGGCCTTGAGGGGTAAATAAATAAATAAACAGAGTAATATGCAAGCCTCTCACACAACATTCACGAATATTTCTTTCTTTCTGTAATAACAATTTGTAGACAGCCTACACTGTAAAAAATATTTATTGAAAAAAACAGAAATTTTCTGGCAGCTGGCCTGCCAGAAAATTTCTTTTATGCTATGTTTTCGGTTTTTTAATTTTTCTGTCATTTTACAGATCTTTTCTGTTTTCGACTAACAGAGAATTTCTGTTAAGACGATAGAAATTTTCTGTTATTGTATGTTTTCTGTTTTCACTTTTCTGTCATTTCACAGGGTTTCTTGTTGGCAATTAACAGAAAATGTCTGTGAGGGTGACAGAAATTTTCTTTTTTTACTTTTTTCTGTCATTTCACAGGTTTTTTCGATTTGCTGCTAACAGAAAAATTCTGTGATGTTCCATTTTCTCTTACCATATTTTCTGTCATTTAACAGCTTTTTTTTTCAGGACTCAGAAATTTTCTGTGAAGCTCCATGTTCTGTCATTTCACACACTTTATTTCTTTCACATCATCTTTTAATGACTGACATAAAAACAGATACAGAACATTAGGACTGCTGCCACATTTCAATAGAATAAAATATTTCACCGCTTTTAAACAATCACAAGCAAAGGCAAGTGAGTATTCAAGAATATTGGAAAATATGCAGTGTTAAACAATGCAATCATGGCTGATATTTTACTATACAGTAATATCTTTCAGCATCACTGAATTAAGTTAAACGGTAGGAGGGTGGCCGAAGAAAAAAAGAAACTTACGTTGCCCTGCGTGCACTACAGGCATACAGTAAAAGCATGCAAAATATGCAGTAATGGCAAGTAGAGTAGAAACGAAACCTGTGCCTTTCTGTCATACAGAATGGCATGATTCACTCTAAAATAGTAATACAATACAATGAATACGACACGGAGTAATAATACCTGGACAGTGAACACAACCAGTCAGTAAACTAATGGCAAGCATACGCAAAAGGAGAGCATTGGAAAAATATGCTTTGCTCATGACTAGTGCTGCATTAAGCAGCAAGATGAAAGCAACAGGACATAACGGGCTGTTTGCCTTATCACATTGTAACTGCAAGACATTTTTTCACTCCAATTAGTACGTCTTATCTTGAGACTACAATAACTTTAAAATGAAAAAGGTAACACAGACAAGATAGAAAGTAGTGCTACAATTCATACCACCAGCCACTGAAGTGTAACAGCAAGTACTGTATAAGCAAGTAAGGCATCTTAAGCAAATTGTGTCTTGCCTGACGCTAGTACGAAATGAAGTGAGATAGAAGCAACAGGACATCAAGCATGCCACAAGCTGTTTGATTTACCAGTGTAACCATATAACATTGATTCTCTATACATAGTACATCCACTCTTGTGACTACTGCATGATAAGTCATGCCACAGGCTGTTTGGTTTATCACAGCGTACACAAAATATTGATTTAAAAAGTTGTCAAATTTCAGAACAGTTAAAAGTCAAAGTCTTGCATGATGAGGGAAGCAACTTTTGAAGAGGGGCAGTGTTGCTTCTTCTTCGAGTGCTCTGCCTTCGTTCCCCGGACAGGATTCACAGCTGCAATGGTCCTGAAACAAGGACAGAACATTGTTACTCCTCGGACAGTGAGCATATCTATACTGTCTTCAAAGAAATAATAAACATTGCAAGAAGACTGCACCCCTCCACCTACCCCAAAATTTAATTCCTTTGTAGCCCACATTTCAGTTTCATTGTGTGCACTAGTGAATATATCCAGTAGTCTTTAGTACTCAGTACAAAACCAGACTTCAAGCCAAAATAAACCTTTCCTAAATGTTCACTTTAATAAGGTTTTTAACAACCATAGTGTTTTGTTACTTGCGTGAAAGCTGCTCACTGAACTCCAACACTAGTTTTTAAAGGGATGCAAAAACAACTCCATGAAACCTGTTGTTCTTGGGAAAAATTCATTCTGTCTGCATTTTCCCAATTTCTTGCACGCCGCGGTGGCTCAGTGGTTATGGTGCTCGGCTGCTGGCCCGAAAGACGTGGGTTTGATACCGGCCGCGGCAGCCGAATTTCGATGAATGCGAAATTCTAGAGGCCCGTGTGCTGTGCGAATTTAGTGCACGTTAAAGAACCCCAGGTGGTCGAAATTTCCGGAGCCCTTCACTACGGCGTCCTTCATGGCGTAAGTCGCTTTGGGACGTTAACCCCCAATAAACCGAATCAAACCATTTTGTTGATGTCAGTGTGGCAGCCAAAAAATGCATTTATTGCTGAGAAAACTACATTTAGAAATTTGCCGGTCACTAAATTCAAATTCTGATGTATACGCCGAAAAAGACTTCATGACCACATTTTTAAGTTAGTTGCGGGGCTGCTTAGGAGGGCCTTGTTATCTGCACCCAGAAATCTGACGTGTCAGTAGATTGCAGTCTACTTGGAAAATGAGGCAATGATGACAACACCTGCACTTTGTTTCTTCATTTTATGTAGCTTGTAAAAGCACCATTTCAGTCTCCTTGCAATCAGACAGTAGCCTCTCGACAAAGGCCAACTTCAGTTTCCATTCAATGTTCCTTCAAAAGCGCTCTCTGACACCAGAGTAGCAATGTCTATGTATACACAGGCCGAATAATCAGCATGCCTATTCTGTGTCACCCGAAAGTACAGCCGTAAGCAAAAATCTTTTGACAGGTAATAAGTAAGTTTGCAGCACATATTGACGTGGTTTGTCTTTACAGAGATTCAGATGCATGACGAGGGATATGCACATTTTAGTGAAGATGGAATTAACAGAACTGAGCAGAGGCTTGTTTGTATTACTAATGCCCAACTAGTGATACGCAAGTCTAAAATGAGGTCTAGTGCTGCAGAGCAAGCTGTTACGTGAATGTGACGTTACCCTCTTAGATCTGCACTCAGCTTCCACTGTCCAAGAATAGTGCAAAGTGCCTGCTGCCCTGAGTAAAAAACTTTTCTGACCACAACCTCAAGCAATAACCCAGCTAAAGACACATGCAGAATGCACACAAAATATTCTCTGTAGGCAGAATCAAAACAAAATTAAGCAATAGCTTCGAATAAAACTTTTCGTTGAGCATTGGAAGTCGCACATATTCAGTGCTGTAGCATTTTCCCCATACGCCGCTAGTACGGCTCACATGCAGGCCTCAACAATGCAAGTACTAACAGCCTTTTTCCGTATCCTGGCTTATGCTCAGTTTGAACTGGGCTGCAAGGACTTTCACTATCGCGCATAGCAGTCCTTGAGGCTAGTCAACACAGCTGAGCGTGTCTGTACAACATCCTGGGCTCCTCACTCCTTCCACATATAAATTCCCCCCTACAGATGCACTTTGGAAGAAATATGTGCGGCTTACAGCGCACCCATCAAGAAAGCTTCATGTCAAATGCAGCAATAACAATGCTGTATCTCTCATCAGCAATCCTCACGTAATTTACTGAGGAGCCAGTTTATTGAGGCACACATAGCGAGGTATATGCCACAACAATATGCATTGCTTTATGCATGGGTTATCTTGCATAGTATACAATTCAAGACTGTAGGCTCAAATACCGCAAAAAGGAAGTCTTCCAGTCGACGGCACCAACCAACCATTACGATGTTGTGGTTATTTTGGCTAATTTGTGGTTTATCCTTTCCCTTTGCCAGCTGGTGTGATGGATTAGCAAGTGCATGGGAATTAACCATGAAGTCGTCAGAATCATTCAACACCATAGGGGCATTTGCTGCTGCATTCTTCAGTTGTATCCAGCTATAGTCACAATATGAAGCATTGCCTAACAGTTCACGCTCAAATGAATGCAAATCAAAATACAAAAGAGAAAAAACCCAAACTTCCCATTAGCAGTGAACCTGCCTCCGACAAGTGGGAGCAATGCCAGGCTTAGGGGAGGGTGACCGGTGCAATCGCACAAGACGTCACCAAAATGGGGATGCTGAGTTGCCCTGTGGGTGTTATGCTACATCCTCCCATCCTCTACCCGCCTTCCCTCGGTCCCTTGACCTTCAAAAGAGACATTTCCAGAGCTCTTCAGAATGAGGGAGACAATATGTATGCCTGAAGCATGCCAAAATGAGTGCATAACTCGCTACTGCAGAGGGTTGCAAAGGGTGCATGCACCTTACAGACGCGGCATAGTTTCAGGTGTCGTTTGTTGCGGGCAGGACCATCTAAATGACATTCTTTCCACCTGTAAGCTCTGCTGCGGCAGAAGGGAAAGGGGTAGGAGAGGACAGTTGTGCTTAGAGAGCTTTGTCAGTTCACTGCTTAGCCCTTGTCCCGTCTCAGTTGTGCAGATTCTTTCCATCTTTGAACTTAATACTGCCTTCAGCACGCCCTGTGCATTATCTAAATCGGAACACATCTGACTGTCTGTGTCAAGCTGTATTGCATTTAATGGTGGTAGGAAATAATGTGTGCACCATTTCTCGCCCTTGTGCATGCTCTGCTCTGTGAGCATCTCATTATAGCTAGTTCTTCTTTTAGGCACCCAATGCTGCAGAGCAGCATTGCTTGATTTTAGGCGTTAATTACAGACCTAAATGTTGACTGGGCTTTTTGCTAATCATCATCTTTGAGACTCACAGGATTTTGGACTGTGAGCCCATAGTTACTGTGAGCCCATAGTTCTACATATCCAACTGGAAAAAGATTTCAATTCTCCTGTCACCCAATTTAACGCTATCAAAACTTTGTTATGCTGGCTTTTTTGTAGTCACTATTAAAAGCGGAGCAGGCAACACTAAAACATCAGCTTCATGAGCTAAATAATGGTTTCAAAAGAAGCGGAAATGCCCTGGGGAGGCCAGCATCGTGAAACACAGCGACCCAGAGAAGAGAGATTGCAAGAAAACTGGGACAGGTGGAGTGTACTCATGGTTCTAGGAAAGTAACGCACAACTTAAAAATCTGGATACTACTTCTCTGCTGCTTCACGGATATGTACACCAACGTAACACATGTTGACTACGATAACACCAAAGTAAATCCGGCCGGTCCCGTCCGTGACCGAATATTACAACCATTCAAGACATTTTAGTGGTTATTGCAGGGGCAGATTCATGGGTGCAACTGGAAGGGGGGGGGGATTTGAAGGAGGGGGGTGGGGTACATTAGAACCATGTATTCCTTGAACATTTTTCATCTAAGAAATGAGGTTCAACATGGCTGTTATTTAATATTTTCCAGTGGGAATCCTTTCCTTTTAATCAATTTCTCCTAGGTGAGCATTACCATATATCCTAAACAAGGTTTCTCAAAGACACCTCATAAACAACAGTCTTCAGTGGACGCTGGATATTTAACTTATCAAGACAGAGTATTCTGTTTCTGCTGCAAGCTCTTTGACAGGGATCCCATGTAATCACCAGCGGCAACTGGATAAAAGACTGGAGGCACATGGCACAGATTCTTAGAAGCCTCGAATATTTGACAAATCACTTCACACCATATCAAGCTTCCACAGAGGCAAGTCTAAGAATGAAGCATAGCAAATGCACTGACAAGGAGCATGAACTCATCATGGCACAAGCGAAGAAACTCTTCAAGTATGTCTTAGAGCACCTCATCAAGATAAAAAGCATATACGATATTTCATGGCTGTTCAGACTGGCTTTTTGCAATCTGTGAGGAACCAGGGCAAAAAAAAATGACAACAGACTACACAGAAGGAGGACCACATGGACTGAAGCACTGAATGATCAACTTTTGTACAGTTTCCTGTCAGCACACATGGCAAAAAAAGGTGAAACCATATGAGGAGATATCCCGACACAATGTGACAAGTGGTTTTTTTAGTCTGAAAAAACAGAGGGAATACATCAGTAAGCATCTGCACAGCTGTTTCTAGGACACAGCAGAAAAGCAAAGTTAGTGAAGAATGGCCAACAAGGAACATGGAAGAAACCAGGGTGGAAACAAGTGCACAAGACATGGTCTTGAAAGCTAGAACCAATAAAAGTGATAAAAACGTTACAGGGCAACAGGCTAAAAAGATTAAAGTCGCAAAAGTGACAATGAGGTCAAAGACCAAATGTAAAACCAGAAGTGGTGAAGGCAAAAAATAAAAAATACGACTGAAGGCCGAGGGTGCACATGGTGAGACAAGTGTTGCATATATAAAAACTGGTATTGCATGACAAATAGGCTGGTACTTTTTCAAATAATGAAACTGAAGGTTTCCTTATGCACTGGTCCTTCATTGCCAGTATCTTGCCTGCTTTGATGATTTCACAAGCCAGTGAGTTTTTGTTCTTCGCTATGAATTCCATTCTTTGAAATTCGGATAAACGTCCTGTTTCCAAAATTTTACAGTTCCGACAGTGAATGCCAAGATGGCAGCATTACTCATTATCAGAAAAAGAACTAGCCTACCTGCCATCCAATGCCTGGTTTTAGCTACACAACACTTGTCTCATCATGTGTATCCTGGGCCTTCAGCAGTATTTTTTTAATTTTTTGCCTTCACCACTTGCTCCTGGTTTTACACTTCGTCTTTTCCCTCATTGTCAAATTTTATCACTTTTAACTTTTTAGCTTTTTGGCCTGTTACTTGCTGCCCTCTGAGCTCTTTATCTCTTCTATCACTTGTAACCTTCAAGAGCATGTCTTATTTTTTCACTTGTTTTCATCGTGGTTTTTGGCATGTTTCTTGTTGGCCATTCTTCGCAACCTTTGGTTTTTTGCTGCTTCATAGATACAGCTGCGCAAATTCTTGCTGGCCCATTCCCTGTCTTTTCCGCCTAAAAAAATCTCCTTGTCGAATGTTTTTGTCTTATTTTGGTGTTCCGTGATACAAGCTTTCATATCAAATGGACCTTGCCTAGCTTTTTTTGTCGTGTATCTGACGGCTAGGAAGGTGTACAAATAGCTGTCCCCGTTTCATCTGATATAAAAGTTGGCACTTCAGCATCCACGTTGCCGCCTTCTGTGCAGCTCTTTGCCCAACAGAAAGTGTTGCTCTAGCTTTTCACTGTAAACAATGAAAACTTTCTGCGATTACCTGAGCTTCTTGGTTAATACGACAAAGTCATAAAAGAGCACTTAGGTGTGTGCTAGATGTGGTAGATCACTACTGCAGCAAAACAAATTAGAATAAAATATTTCACGTGATGGTGAAGAATGTGATCAAGCATTTCACAGAAAATGAAATGACTGAAGTGAGTGCTTTTTTGCCTCTGATGCCTCCCTTCTGGCTAGCAATTTCATGAGTACTGGAAAAGGAATGTGTACTATGGTGGCAAAGATACCTTGGGGAAAAGTGCATCATGCTGCGCCATCTAATAAGTATTGTTTTTTTTCCCCCGTAACGCAAGTGCAAGTGCTTCTGGGGCACTGCAACAGCGACAACTGGCTCTCTTGGATAAGTCGGGAGCTCACTCTATGCGACTGTTTCTTACCAAATAAGCACTTTATCAGTCCTTTCATTACTGGGATCTTGTTGCTGCCACTTCTCACTGAATAACTATACTACTTGTGTCACTTTGATGCCCATTCTATTTATGTCCCTTGGACTGGTTGATTTATTAAATAAATTTTAATCAGACATATAATATCTATGTTTTGCTTATGCCTGCACTTTTAGAAGAGGAGCTGAAGGTGTCAGCATTTTCAGTTCATGTAACTAAACTCATCTTTCAGTGGCAAGCCTCTTTGCTTTTCTATATTTTAAACCGTACTATCTGCTTGCAAAGTCGGTGGTCCGTGACCTTCGGTGGCATTGTGGTGGCGACTTCCGGGTGCCGCTATTGGTTTGCAGTATCCCTTCAGGCTACAGCCATCTAAGGGCACAGCTTGCGGTAATGTACTGTAAAGCACAATTTTGTTTTACAATTAGGCTTCCCTCTGAAAAATACCGAAAAAAAATTGCAATGTAAAAAGGTAATATAAACAAAAGGAAATAATGAGAGGCTTTGCAAGTATGGGCCTCAGCAAGGGCTCACACAAGGTGCGGTAAGGTCGTCCCTGAGGCAACGTGATACTGCCAAAATTACCTGGCAATGTCGCAATGTTGCAGGGGTTACACTTACTGAGAGGCTGGGACACATCTTAAGGTGGTACTTGTGAATCACTGTGTATTTTGAGGGACTGTTCTGCTACCGTATATGCCTGTGCACACAGACTGGGAAGCTACTGGCAAAGCGCTGTTTGGTAACTGTCATCACTGATTACTTAGTTAAATATGGGGTCCTTCACTCCATGCAAGGGCACTGGCATGAAAGCTACAAACTGCTGGAAATGAAAAGTTGCATGTCATTCAGAGATCTGCCCTTGGCCATTGTTTATGAGACATTGGACGCATACCAAGCACACTTCCCTCTTTTCCGCATCTCTGGAGGCATCTGCATATATCATATAGTGTAAAAAGAATTTTTTCCATCTTTTTCTTCTTTCGTCCTTCCCGCAGCACAATGTATCCAACACAAGCCTAGCTAAACTCTCCGCTTTTCTAATTTCCGCTTTTCTTTCGCTGCAGTGTCTAAAGATACACCTCAAAGACTGTTCATTCTCACTGAGCGTATGGAGGATGTAGCTGCCGGCCCATGGCTAAATCTCGTCCAACCTGATAGTGGGTGCTGCCAGCCAGTGCACTACTGCTGCGTGCAACACTCTTCTCTGCGAAGCATTTGCAAGTTGCATGCCACATATTGTGACTTGTGAGGAGTTTCAAATGGAAGTTTTCCCATTCTTATATCGCCGGCTGTCATTCAGATGACGTAAAACAAGCCCAGCTCTCCCAAAAAATCCCCGATATATGTCTTCACACCCGGTTGCACGTGCATATATATAGCACTACCATCGCTCGCACCAGTTCACATATATAAGCAGCAAGCTATGCGGCGTGCACCAGCAGCTTGGTGCTTTCGCCCTGGTCTTGTAATCTGTCAGCTCTGCTCATAATTTAAGCAAGTTATCACCAGCACTGAAGCGCAGCAGAATGCTTGCTAGATCGAGCGCCTATGCTCTGCACAGCACGCATATTCCTAGATGCACCTATCCGTATTACATAAGAAACATAATGCTAGCTCTTTTTTATCACCAGATATAATATTGGTTGGTTGGGTTGGTTCATGGGGTTTAACGTCCCAAAGCGACTAAGGCTATGAGAGACGCCGTAGTGGAGGGCTCCGGAAATTTCGACCACCTGGGGTTCTTTAACGTGCGCTGACATCGCACAGTTCACGGGCCTCTAGAATTTCTCCTCCAAAGAAATTCCAGCCGCCGCGGCCGGGATCGAACCCGCGTCTTTTGGGTCAGCAGCCGAGCACCATAACCACTGAGCCACCGCGGCGGCCTGATATAATATTCATCTCTAAAATATTTATATTATGCCTCACAGCCATGCAAAAGCAATAGTATGGGGAATTTATTTACAGCGTTGACCTAGGTGACTCGAAGAGATACTCCACCACAATACACAAGAACATTGTGGAGGAGCAACCACAAAGCAGGAAGCATGTACAGACCACTTCCGGGCCAACATTGACATTTCTGAGGGGAATACAAGGAAAGTGCCTAGCTCGCTGCTTGGTCTTTCAGGCAGAAATTTGCACATATTGAGTGGTTTGAGCTAAGCATGAGCCAATGGGCCCCTCTCAGCCAATGCCACACACCACACGTGTATTTGGAGCACTGATCCTGCACACGCACTCAGCTTCGACTGAGGGACAGCGGATCGTCGCAAGTAAACAAACCTTCAAGTTCACATAGCGGACTTCAGCGCACAACAGAAAAGCACACATGTGCACCATGCTGCATGGAAATAGCCAGGAATAATTTTGCAGTTCACACACCCTAATCAAACGACATGTGGTGAACGGTACAACCGGAGAACATGGTGTTTGTCATGCGATTAAGCAGTTCATTGCATGGAGCTCTCAGATTATGTGCGCCAAACACCAATTGGCCCATTCCGGGCAGTGAGTAAACATTCTTGAGCCCAAGGTATGACTAATCCTCATAGAATTCAAAGGAGAACTATGAGAGTAAATCGAGCAGACTGCCAGGCAAGAATCAAATGGCCGGATTTTGAAAAAGTCCGATTTGTCCGATGTATTTGGAAAAAAAATGCTCCGGGTCTACCCAACGTACTAAGGGGAGGAAATGCACCGGGTCCATCCCGCGTACCTTTAGCCACAGCCTACTATCGCAGTCAGTAGTGAGAGCACACCATACAAAAATTTCACTGCTCTATTTAATAACCCCATTGTGAGTTATATAAACAAAAGACTTAGCAGATGAATGCAATTCCAAAAAATGCTGGAGCTAAAGAAGATTATTTTTTGACAGAACTCACAAAATGACTGCTAACGTGAACAAGGAAGCCTCATTGACTTAGTGTGCTCATAACATTGGCTGCAAAAATGAAGCACTGTGGTTGCAAAGGCTTGTACACTTACACCATTATTTCAGTCATGTTGACTGACATGATAAGTACAAACACCATGCATGACCCGCCACTAAACCAGGGTGTCAAGCAAGCTACTTTCTTCCAGTTCCCTGACTTTTCCATGGTTTCCCCGACTATTTAAGTCAAAATCCTCTGAATACTGAACAGACGGGAAAACACAGTGGCCAATGGTAATGTACAGTATACGTGATCTATTCACAGCAAAAAACTATATACTGAAACTTCAAAAGCTACAATCAAAATAGATTTGCTCTTATTTGAGGCAGCTGATTTCTTCTTGAAGAAAGTCCAGCTTCAATGCGACTTATGAAGCTATCTTTGCTTTTTCTGTTCCATTTCTCTAACACAAATGGTTAACATAACCTTTATTCTTCTGAGCATAAGTTGTCTCCACTATAAGTGTGTTCATATTTCAAATTTTTATTTTAAAGTGCAGAGTATTAAAAATTGGCTTAGATTACAAGACAAATGTGTTTCCACATAATACAGCAATGAAAAGCACCAGACATTGGACAAATATTTAAATCCTCATCAATTATCCTATCCGAACACCGATTAAGCACCACAAAATACAAAAACAAAATACAAAATATAGCATACCCTCCAAATAACGCCAGAACCACATCAGCTGTCAGAGCTCGAGATCAAAGAAGCTCCAGCAGCCGTAGTGTAAATGCGATCAAACCATCACAAAGTTCATCGCAGTTACATGAACACAAGTCCTCGTACTTACTAATAGCGAAAGAATGCTGACAATTTCTGCGAAGTACCATCTACGACATGAAATTCATCAAATCTGCATGGCGACACATTCAAATCTATCCATAAACAATGGATGGTTACATGGCCACAAAAGGGTTACTGGCATTGCATGCACATATGCACTCTTCAGTAAATCCTCTCCCCCAGGTGCTGTGCTCCTCTGGACAAGTATCTATGACCCCTATGAGCAAGCAACGTGTATGACTTCCACCAAAATAGCCATATACTGCTACATAATCTCAGAAGCAATATAGTACCATGTACCCCTTCCAACCCTTTCATATTAGTGACTGGGTGCCATGCAATGCAGGTAGTATAGCCATAATCTGTGAAGAAGTGGTTGAAGATCAACTCCACAAAAAATAGTTTTATCTGTCTTTCCTTTCCACAGATTTTTTCAGACAGCTATTTTACCAGCTGCATTAACCAAGCAGCAGCAGCAGCAGCAAAATTTCATTCCATAGCTGATTCGTTGCCTGGGTTCAGCAAACATTTTCTTACTTTTTTAAAAATTGCTTTTGCACTTTGTTAGCATTTTCATAAAAAGGTCTTATGATAAAGTGGTATCTACCTATAACTTTTATTATCACTGCGTATTTGAGAAGTGGCAAAACCAAAACAAGAAAGGTTATCACAACTCAGTTAACAAGCGAGATAGGTACTTACTGCTGTGTGAACTCCAGGCAGAGGCTTGTTTCCTTGGGGTACACAACATTTAAAGCAAAGTGCACCAAAAACATGAGCTTGAAAGCCTGGCATGGGTTGGCTGCGTGCATCACTGGCAGGGTGTCGGTGCATTTGGTGAAGCGCCTCGCAGTAAGGAAACTGCCTCCTGCACAAACAAGTTTTAAATCAGGAATGCTCGCCCGAGTGCGGTACCACAGAGTTATACCTTTTGCAATGATGAAAGGAGAACATGGCATGTCCCCGATGTCGTCATCACTGGCAGATCCCTGGCATAAGAGGGAGTTAAATGCGTATAAGAATTGTCTACTAAAGTAGCACCATGTGAAAGCTGCAACTTTAAACCAGTTACAAATAAGCATAAGCATGCAGCAGAGTATAAGCATAAATAAGTCATTTCTGCGCTTGCTCAGGCTCTTATTTTTCCCAACAATGCGTGGTGAAATGCTTTGGAGTGTATACAAATAAGCGTCAACCACATATAAAGGCCCTAAAAATCAGCATAGGCATTTACAAGTGCTGGATTATGTACAATACATAAACATTGCACCATTTTAGTCAAATGCAGCCCAAGAACACAGTGTAAATGCCTCTCAAGAGCAAAAGAGGCCCTCCATCGAGTGGTGTCAAGAGACTGTCCTCGCAGTGCAGTTAATCCGGCCGACCGGTAGTGAATAACCTTGCACCTGCCAGCCCCCTCAAATGTCACACTACTAGGTCACAGGGGAATTATTTAACATAAGTAGAGCGCAGCTTGCGTTTTATCTCAAGCAACCGAGCAAACTGTTTGTAAATGACTACGTTTTAAGTAGCATAGTACGAGGTACTAAGGTGCGCAGTCGTCGTGATCGGCGCAGTGCTGCGGAAAGTTCGAGCTCGCGTAGTGAATGCTGAATGGTGTACTGTTATTTCAAGCGCCCATTTAGCGAGTACACGAACTATTTACTAAAGAAGCACCAGAAAAACGCAAGCAGCAGATATCGTATTCAACAGCCACAGAGCCCAAGCAGACACGCGCGGCACGGTTGTGGGCAGGCGGATGTATGGATGGTAGTGGCGTAACCCTTCGTATCGGGCGGTGGCTCGCGCCTCTAGCCTAGGATTCCACCCCCCCCCCTTTTTAATTTGTATTTTAATATGCATAATTTGGCCATCTTTCATAAAGTTACTCCTCCCTTGACCTATTCCACAGGCTGGCCGAAGCGATGCGATTGACATTGGAGGATACGGACTGAGCTCGAGTGTCGAAGGCGCTCAAAAATCTCGAATGTCGGCTCCATTGACATCAGTGCCATTGAAAAACTTCCCTGTGACAGCGCAAGTACGGGATTTGAAACGCCTGTGTAGAAACTTTTCAGCCTGCGTTGACCCGTGCAACGCTATTTCGGCCCAAAGATAAGATCAGTTAAATCTTACAAAATGAACACAATTACTGCATTACTTGTACCGGCATGAATAAACGTAAATAAAAATAAAAAGACACAACGTACACTTATGATCCTTTCTTAGACGAGAAACGAATTTGAAAATCCCGCGCTCTTTGACGTCCTCCTCCGCTAACCAATCGCGTACTTCCCTGGCCTAAAATTTGCCGCGCTTACTCACTCGGTTCTTTTAGGAGTGCATATCTCCAGACAAAGCAAAATTTGTGCATTTTCCCGCAAACTATCGCACTCTTTCGTGTTTCTCGCTTGTGTTCCTCTCTCTTCCGCGCTCTGTGCACCTTTTGTGAGACACAGTAAAGCAGCAGTGACGCATCGGCGGTGAAGCGGCTGTGGTGGGCACGCTCAATGTCCGCCGGCGATTTATCTTCACTGCCCTGTTCAACAGCAGTACAAGCCCGCAACAATACTCCCAAAAGACGACAAAAAGCGTATCATTAATGCCGGTAAAAATGCGCACCACTCACCTTGTGTGCGAACGGTCTGATCGGTGAAAATCACGGACGCAGCACGCCGGTATTATTATGGTGTACTAGTATTATCCTAGCTCCCGGCTCACGTTCATGCCGTCCTCCATGATGCCGTCAATCGATGAATGCAGGATCGCAGCAAATAGTACTGCTTCTCATTCTGCGCGCTAATATTGCGCATAGAAACTTTTTGACGCTTAAAATATGTAACGTGATTGATGAAAAGTAGCAAAGGTTTTTCGGATCACTTTTTTGTGTAACGGCGGTGCTTACGTCACCAACTTTCGTTGAAATGGGCGTGTTGCGGCTCCAAAAACAGAAAATTACTTTCTTTTGCGTGAACGTGTTTCTGTTAAGGGCGCAAAACAGATATTCTCTGTATGACAACAGAAAATTTCCGTAAAAATGCCTGTCATTTCACACACATTTCTTACAGTGTAAAGGCTCATATTTCACTGACGTGAAGGTTCATTTTTCAGTCACAGTTCCATACTGTAGAGCGCAGGATAGCGCTTGTGCTGCATAGTTATTCTTCTGTGTGTGTCATTGTAGGCGCTATTGTTTGTTTTCTCAAGTACTATGCACCGTGTATCCCAAACTGAAGTTCTTCTAAATCTTCTTTGATATTAGCAGTTGCAAATTCAAGCCTTCTGCAGGATTTGAAGGAGGCCCAAGGAGACGAGGACTAATTTTATGCATATGCAAATGTAAACAGCTAATCTATCTGTACTATTGTAATTTGCATTCTTTTTTGCTTTATGTGCTGTTCTTATATTTCGTGCCATAATGCTGACTGTCGTGATTTTTGTATGTATTATAGTGTAAATTGATACTGTATGTCTGCTGTCAAAGTGTTTTCTTTTTCTTTACTGTAATGCGCGATTGTAATGTTTATCTCTTATATTGTTTGGTGTACTTTCCATGTTCTTTTAAAGTACCAACTTGTTTTTCCTACGTTCAAAACTGTCATCTAATGGTCCCCTGGGCCTTGTCAAGCTGTGTGCACAGCTTTTAGCCCAGGGTGACCAGCGAGATTTTTCTGGTAAATAAAGTGCATTGACTGAATTATTAATTCATTGATATGCAACTTACAAATGATTGGAAAT